>NC_138997.1:21466768-21747756 GCF_964374135.1 Grampus griseus
CTTGATTTTTTTATATAACAACTTTTAGCACTGAGATCTAACAAACAAAAAAGTATATCCCAGGTTATTACTGGTGAATTTTGTCTTTTAAAAAATGGAATAAGAAAACTGGGTAGTGGGATATGGTCAATAATACTGTAATAACTTTTCATGGGGATAGGTGGTTACTAAACTTAACGCAGTGATCATTTCATAACGTATGCAAATGTCAACTCACGATGTAGTACACCTGAAACTAACATTATACTGTATGTCACCTATATTTCAATTTAAAAAAAGAAAACAGTGTAGCATTTCCAGTTAAATTCTGAAGAGTTGAAGACTTTGAATACTTTTGCATTATTGACAAGAAAAAATGGAAAAGAAAAAGGAAGGAAAAAAATAAAGGAAGGCAGTGAGAGAGGAAGTAAGAGGGGAGAGAAGGAAATTTCTTGCTGGAAAAAGCAGGCAATATTTGGCCTAGAGTTGAATTAATTTAAAATATGGTTCAAATCTAAACATGCGGATTCTGAGTGTGATAACATTCTCTATGAAAATACAGCACTCTATGCCTCTTGAAAAGACAAGTGATAGGAGGCACAGGAATAGTTTTATGGGTAACAGAGTCACCTACACACTTTTAGGAAGTACAGACATTTTAATGGAAAGACATCAGGATGGGAGCCTTGTTCTTTCAGAATAAAGGCCATTCGCCACTACTGAAATCTTGACAGCACTGCATCTGTACAGTCCCAAAGACCGAAAGCTATAGTGTCAGGGTTGACACTCTCTGGGTAACACTTAGGTGTTATTTTTTATGGGAGAAGAAAAATCAGGTATCAATACAAATGGGAGATTCTACCATATTTCAAGCAACTTCTAAGGCAGTGCTATTCAAATTTCACTGTGCCTCTGAACTGCCTAGGGGTCTGGTTAAAATGCAGATTCTGATTCAATAGGTCTGGGGCCTGAGACTGCATGACACGGCTGCTTCTGCGGCATGAACACACTGGGAGCAGAAAGAGTCTAGGGCCTTAGCACTGAGGACCCTTAACATCCACAACCATGCAACAGTGTCACAGGAACTGTTGCCACGGGTAGAGTGCTTTAGATGTTGAAAGGGACAGATAAATGTGCTTTATATTATGAAAGGATGAAATTTTTTGCTACCCACTGACCACTTCTGGAAAACAGAAACTGCGTATCACAAACCTCGCTTGTGGCTGAGGGTCTCTTCAGAGTCATTTCACGTTGCCATTCGTTAACAGAGATAGTACAGAACGATGGAGATGCCAAAGTCTGCCTCTCTAGTGTTTCGTAGTTCGGGCATGTGTGTTTTCAGTGGGACAGAAAGGAAAGAGTCACATACGTAATTAAGATTTATCTTTATTAAGTTGCTTTCATTGAACATTCTGTGTAACGTCAAGTGATATAACATCTGTATCCCACCAAGCAGTGTATTAAAAAGGCAATCACAAATACAATTGCATTCAAAATAGTTTTTGTATAAACATTTGAAAACCGTAAATTATAAAACAGACAGATATGAGAAGTGTTCATTTACCATCCCTGCCCCAAGCTAACATCAATTCTCAATCTGATTTTTACTCAGTGCATCACCATGACCCATGAGCAAGACAGCATCATAACCAGTTTGCCTCCTTCTTGCTGAATCATCTCTAAGAGTCACAGCCCCAAAGCAAAGAGAGCTTCAATACTTGAAAACAATGAATTTACATAGTTTCGAATCATTCCACCTTCTACACTGGAAATTTCTCCCTGATGCTTCGTATTTGTCAGTGTCTTCCACGTTGCCTGATAGGTAAGCCAGCATCCCAGAGGACAGCCCACAATGGTTCCATTATCTGTGATGCCTCAGGCATCAGGACATTGTATTGGTCACGCTGCCTGCTCAGCGGTGATGTGATTCACAGGGGCTGTGGCAGAGCTACGGACGTGGGACCCAATAGAAGAGGAAGAAGCAGCACCTGAAGTGGAAACAGCCTTGAATAGGGAGGGAAAGGGCCCCTCCAAGGCTGCAGCTTGTCTCTTTCAGCTTCCTGGGAAGAGCCACGGAAGGCGGCAGTGACTGTCCCAGAGACAACGAACACAAGGGGGCACTCTTGAGACCTGATGGGGCAGCACCACCTGTGCTCTCCTCCTTACCTCTGCTCTGATCCAAAACGAACATCTTGGGCAGTCCTCATTCCCAAGGCAAAATGTCAGAAGACCAACCCTTACCTGCCCTCTGAGACCCTTGTGCCTCAGTTTCTTAATTTTTATAACATAGCAATAATCCCCACTCCCCACCCCACCACTCCCAGATCATGGGGGATGCAGAATAAAACGAGGTAACATGAATAAAAAGACTCAGGAAGGAGGAAGGACTATGTTATTCATCATTATTATCATTTCTCACAATACTTCTGTTTCTTAAATGTAACACCTGCATTGCTACATGGATTCTTTTTTAAAAAATATTTATTTGGCTGTGCTGGGTCTCAGTCCTGGTATGTGGGAACTTTAGTTGCTGCGTGTGGGATCTAGTTCCCCGACCAGGGATTGAACCGGGCCCCCTGCACTGGGAGCGCAGAGCCTTAGCCACTGGACCACCAGGGAAGCCCCGCTACATGGATTCAAGGGGCCAACGGACGCGTGGTGCTCAGTGAAAAAGCCTGGGGGAAAATGGCAGCAAAGTCTAGATTTTAAATTTAAATTCCACGTAATTCTTGTTGTTTGTCTGACCAGCCAGGCCTGGTGCACATCTCTACGACTCGAGCTCCATGGAAGACCGGAGTTGCAGGTAGAATAGTAGTTTTGGCAAAGACACGATGGATGAATAGGGCTGTCCAGGCTAAGAGAGGGTGAGGGAGGGGTTCTGGGAAAGAACTAGAGGCTGGGTGAGGCCTGACAGAGTGTTCAGCTCAGCCTGGCCAGAGTGAGGATCTGGAAGCGAACGACTGTTCCTGGGACCCTCTCCATCCTGCACTTCTGCAGCAAGTAGAAGAATCTGGTAGTTGGAAGGCAGTGAAGGAAGACATACCCAATACATAGGGACCGCGGTATAATGCATTGTGATTCCTGATCTTGAACTTGGAGAATACATTATTTTAAAAATAATCCCCAGTGAATACAATCTGTTAGGAAGTGGCTGATGTTAAGCAACACCCTTCCAGCAGAGAACTGGGTTTTGGCACCATGCAAATCCCAGTCACAATGGCTGGCACGCAAGTCGGGCCTAGCTGGCTGTGTGGCACGACCGCAGACTGTTGACAAGAGAGGGCAGGTGTGTCCAGCAACCAGAAAAACGGGAATCCTGACAGTCAGGATGTGAAGTATAATTGCTTTACAATGGTGTGTTAGTTTCTGCTTTATAACAAAGTGAATCAGTTATACATATACATATGTTCCCACAACTCTTCCCTCTTGCTTCTCCCTCCCACCCTCCCTATCCCACCCCTCTAGGTGGTCACAAAGCATCGAGCTGATCTCCCTGTGCTATGCGGCTGCTTCCCACTAGCTATCTATTTTACGTTTGGTAGTGTATATATGTCCATGCCACTCTCTCACTTCGTCCCAGCTTACCCTTCCCCCTCCCCGTGTCCTCAAGTCCATGCTCTAGTAGGTCTGTGTCTTTATTCCTGTCTTACCCCTAGGTTCTTCATGACCTTTTCTTTTTTCTTAGATTCCATATATATGTGTTAGCATACGGTATTTGTTTTTCTTTTTCTGACTTACTTCACTCTGTATGACAGATTCTAGGTCCATCCACCTCACTACGAATATCTCAATTTCGTTTCTTTTTATGGCTGAGTAATATTCCATTGTATATATGTGCCACATCTTCTTTATCCATTCATCCGATGATGGACGCTTAGGTTGCTTCCATGTCCTGGCTATTGTAAATAGAGCTGCAGTGAACATTGTGATACATGACTCTCTTTGAATTTTGTTTTTCTCAGGGTATATGCCCAGTAGTGGGATTGCTGGGTTGTAGGGTAGTTCTATTTTTAGTTTTTTAAGGAACCTCCATACTGTTCTCCATAGTGGCTGTATCAATTTACATTCCCACCAACAGTGCAAGAGTGCTCGCTTTTCTCCACACCCTCTCCAGCATTTATTGTTTCTAGATTTTTTGATGATGGGGCTAGATGCCTCTATCAGTCGGGGTCATGTTTGAAAAACAGAAACCACTCTAAGTATTTCAAACAAAGGAAACTGGTTCGCCAGGCAAAGATGAAAAGCAAACAGGGGAGTTTGAGACAACCTAGAGATTAGCCTCCACAGGAAATTCTACCACTCCTGGGACTGGGGGAATCAAAAGAAAGAGTGTGTTACTAAAGCCCAGAGGCTGGGGCTGGCCTGTGAGTTCTAGAACCAAAGGTAAGGTTGCCCAGTGGAGCAGAGCCATGAAACGGGCTAAACACTCTGGGGATGCCACCCAAGGCAGAACGAGAGAGAGAAATATCCAGGCTTCTCCTGCCTCTGCTTCTATCAGTGCTTCCCATTGCCATACCTTCCCACAAACCAGATGGCAGGGGAACACGGAATACTCCCTGGGATACAGGGAAGGGCAAGGGATGCTGACCGGCAGATGATGGAGACTAAGACTTTAGCTCATAGGGTTATCCAGTTAGTTAACCCCTTGCACTGATCTTACACACAGCAGACGACCTGCCAAATACCATCTGTTTAGTGAACAGAGACTATTCACCAACCAGCAAATTAAGTATTCCATTTCCCCTGGCAGCTGAATTTCTGACTGTAAATTAACAAACTGGAACTCTTCCGGCTGAAACATCGTCTCCCATGAGTTTTGTTATTGCAATTCAATCTCTCTGAATGAGAAGTCAAGATCTTGGTCCTAAAAATGGAATCTAGACCAAAGTTGCCCAATTAAGGGTAGCCCTGGTTCCAGGGTTGACTCTACGGTAAGGATGGGCAGACTTTTTCTGGAGAGTCAGAAGGTAAATATTTTAGGCTTCATGGGCCACATAATCTGTTGCGTACTCAGTAGACTGCTCAACTCTGCACTATAGGGAGAAAGCAGCTCTCAGCAATGCCTACACAAATGTGCTGTGACTGTGTCCCAATAAAACTTTACAAAAAAGGGTGGTGGGACGGATTTGGCTCTCAGGCTGGGACAGTCTGCTGACCCCTGGTCCAGACCAATGTCAACCAAGTAAAGGAAGCCCATCTTGAAGTAACTCTCAAAATGAAGCAATAAGTAGCTAAAAATTTGAGGGTATGGCTGATATCCATTGCTATTTACTAATTGGAATTATACCCTTTAATCTCAATCTAATAAAAGGTTCAAATTTTTACTACATTTTCCCCTGAACTCCTTTATATTACAGATCACTCAGAAAATCTCTTTAGTTTTATTTTGTCTCAGAACCATTTTTATATTCATATGACTTTTGACTTACTGCTTTTCTATACAATTTGAGTTGCATCTAATTAAAATAGGACTTTAAAGAATTTTCCATTCTGCTTTTCAAAATATTTTCATTCCTAGTACTTAAACAATCTGCTGTCATTCCTTTCTTTTTTTTTCCTTATGTAAAGTTTGGTGGGAAAATCTCTAGCATAAGAACATTTTCTTTCAAAATACATTCTTCTAGATATGTTTGAAAACTGGTGATACTATCTACTCAGCTGTTTTCATAAAAATGTATAAGAATATACATTCTTAATCCATTAAAAGATTACATATCTTTTATAAAATTGCAAATAGGAACTACTTTTTAAAGATTTCTTTGAAGTTTTCTAAAATTGCACAACATAAGCTGACATGCATAGGTTAAATTATTTCCAGTCCTTTCTAGACTTTGCAAACTTTGCTCGAATGCCTTTTGCTGTTTGCCATTTGCTCCAAATTCATTTCTCTCTCTACCAGTCTTTAGTTAGGCCTACTTCCCATTTCTATATGAAAAATGCTTTTTTTTTTTTTGAAAAATGCTTTTTTAAAAAAAATAAAAATAAATTGTACCAGTGATATTCAGTTTTCCTTTGCATTTTCTCTTAAGATAGAATGCTTGCTGTCTCCTCTTTGACCTAGAGCACAAGATGAGGCCACAGATTCTTAAACACAAGCTAATCTGATTTGACTTAATCCATCACTCAGGGTTTGCCTCCTTATCTTCACAGTATGTGTTTTTCTGTCAAGGTTTCAAACTGGCCCTCCATTCTTTACGTATTCTTCCTCTTGCAAAATTTATGAGCACCTTTACATGGGTGGACCCTGACTCTCTGTTCCTGACTTGTTTACACATCAACTTTGAAACTTTTCTTTTGTCAAACTGGCATTGTCTGTCTGGCCCTCTTGAGATCTTTACTTCCAAGTCTCTGATGAAAAAGAAAAACACATTGCCCATAAAGCACTAACATCATTCCCCAAAAGATTTCATATGATAAACGCTACACAAAATTCTTGACAATTTTGCTTATGTTTAGATATTTAATACATGGTAGTGAGTGTCACTTCCTTCCCTCGGTCAAAAAGATCCCATGTGGAGGAGGAGAGCTAATTCTATCAACACGCCAGTCACCTGAGGTCAGCGGAATTGCTATTTTTGCCTCCCAAATCCCAAAATGTAGGTCTAAGGAGTATAGTGTGTGGGTAGAAGCCTGGGGCCCTGGAAAAGTTGCCTGGCCGAGGGCTGTGTGCTCTTTAGCTGCACCTGTTACACTTCCTTCTGCTATATTAGGACAGAGGAGGCAAAAAAGGGGATGGAAATCAATGAGTTATGCCCATTCAAAACAAGAGGGGCTCAAGAGAAATGAAAACATAGGTCCACACAACAACCTGTACACGAACGCTTATAGCAGCCTTATTTACAATCACCCCAACCCAGATGTCCTCAGTGGTGAATGAACACACACACTGTGGCACATCCACAGACAAAACTGCTACCCAGGAGCCAACTACTGATACACGCAACGACAGAAATGAATCTCAAATGCTTTATGTTCGGTAGCAGAAGCCAGGTGCAAAAGGCCACAGACTGTGTGATCCCATTCATACAGCATCCTGTGGTCGGAAAAGATACTTGATACAATTTCAATTTTCTTAAATTTACCAAGGCTTGATTTGTGACCCAAGATATGATCTATCCTGGAGAACATTCCATGAGCACTTGAGAAGAAAGAGTACTCTGTTGTTTTTGGATGGAATGTCCTATAAATATCAATTAAGTCCATCTTGTTTAATGTATCATTGAAACCTTGCGTTTCCTTATGTATTTTCATTTTGGATGATCTGTCCATGGGTGAAAGTGGGGGTGTTAAAGTCCCCTACTATGATTGTGTTACTGTCGATTTCCCCTTTTATGGCTGTTAGCATCTGCCTTATGTATTGAGGTGCTCCTATGTTGGGTGCATAAATATTTACAATTGTTATATCTTCTTCTTGGATTGATCCCTTGATCATTACGTAGTGTCCTTCTTTGTGTCTTGTCATAGTCTTTATTTTAAAGTCTATTTTGTCTGATATGAGAATTGCTACTCCAGCCTTCTTTTGGTTTCCATTTGCATGGAATATCTTTTTCCATCCCCTCACTTTCAGTCTGTATGTGTCCCTAGGTCTGAAGTGGATCTCTTGTAGACAGCATATATACGGGTCTTGTTTTTGTACCCATTCAGCCAGTCTATGTCCTGGAAAAGGCAAAACTATAGGGAAGGAGAACGCCACTGTGGTTGTCAGGTGATGGAGGTGGGGGAAGGATTTGACTACGAAGTGGCAGCACGAGAGTATTCTGGGAGGTGATGGAACGCTTCTGTATCTTGATTTTGGTGGTGGTACATGACTCTTGTCAAAACTCATAGGATTGTAAAAAAAAAAAAAAAGTGAATTTTACTTACTACATGCAATTAAAAAAATAAATGTCAAAAACTTCTTTTAAAAATCAAACCAAGAGAGGGGAGAGCCTACTGGCTGCAGAAGCAAGAACAGAGGCCCTGAAGATTATATTCTGCCACTGTTGTTTAATTAACAACTTGGGGAAGATTCCCATCTTCTTTTCCTGAAGTTTCCCCTCCCTGGTGAAGCGTGACCAGCCAGGCTGGTGTTCTCACCACGTGTCAGGATCCGTGCTTGCAGACGTTCTGCTTACCCTGGCCTTGAGTCCTGTTGCAGACAGACCAGCCATCCATCCTCTGTGGCTAGAGACCTGGCCAGGGCTGGGCTCTGCTTGGGGCTTTGTCCTGCTCGCTTCTCTGACCACTGAGGTTAAGTTGTTTCTCTAATCTAAATGATGGAGGCTTTGATTTTTCTTGCAGCAGCTTTAAAACAAAACAAACAAAAACCCAGCAGCTGTTGCCTGCGTCAGTCTCTGAGATTTCAGTCAGGGAAAAATGAATCTTTTTTTTCTTGAAACCTAAGTGTCCCAAGGGAAGCACAACAGTCTGCTCTCAATTTTTTATAAAGTGTAATCATGCTCTGAAACTGAGAAGGCCACACAAATGGCATAAATCGATTTTCTGAGAATTTATCCTGTTCCAAAATGAAACCCAATGCTAGTGAAGGATACCTGTACTTGACGATTCCCTGGGGCCAGCGGGTAAATGGTGAAGCCTGACAGGGTTGTCCTCAGCCAACATGGGCTTCAATTAATGAAGGGAACAGGCATCTATTTTCTCCCCTCTGAAATCTCAGAAGTTAAAATCTCAGAAGGCCTTGTGGGATTTTGAAAAGGTGTATTTGGAGGGGAGGGCCTCCATTTTATAAACTTTGCTGCTTTGCAAGGGAAATGATTCCACTGTGTCCCATGTTTAACTATTACTAGGCTTGCTTTCAAAAGCAGAGGGGATTGTGTCTATAAACAGTTTTAAAAGGAGTTTAAGATTAAAGATCGGTTCTAAAAACTCTCTTCCATTTCAAATGCACAATATCTCTGCACAATTCACAGTGATGGCATAGGGTTAGACAGTGCTATTTAAGGAAGAGTTATCTTGTTTCATCATCTCTATCAGTTCTGTCAGGTTCTAATAGAGACAATTTGTTACTAGATGTGCCTAATTCACTGTAAAACATGATAAAGGGTATTTAGCTGCTGTGATGCATTCTTAGTGTGAAGACTGGAGAGGTCGACTCGGCTAAAAATGTTGGTTTTCTGCTCTCCCCAGTCCCCAGCTACTTGCATTCAACACACCCTATCCTGTTTTCAATGATCTTAAAATTAAGCCTTGCCTTTAACAAGGCTTAATTTTGGAAAAACATTAGGCCAGTAAAACTCCTAAGAAAGTCAAACGGCTGCTTTGATCTTTTTCCTTTCTTATTTTCACGCTTTGAGGAGCTTATATAGTGATCAACTGCTAGAGTGAGACCCCCTCAGCCCAAATTTCAGTTCCACCACTTAACAGTCGTGTGAGCTTGGGCAAGTTACTTAACCTCTCCGAGCTTCAATCGCCTCATCTGAAAAAAAGGAATGGTCAATACGAGTACTTGTCATGCAGGATCACTGTTTTTTAAAAAAAGGTAAAATATAAAAAGTGCTTAGAACAGTGCCTGTCATATAGTAAGGTCTACAAAAGTATAAGTAGTTGTCATTGTTGTTATTAGGTGAATATCTGCTGAACAACACATACAGTAGTGGAAAGAGAATGATTTGGGGGGGGTGAAACAGACATGACCTTAAATTCTACCATGTATTACCTGCATGTCCTCTGAGCCTCAGTCTCCTCATCTGTAAATGGGGCTCATAATGCCTATATAACCAGGACTGTTATATACAGATTTAATGCCTAGCATTTAGCTAGCATCCTGCTGCTGTATGGTAGTAATCAGAACTGTAGGCTCTGGAACCAGAAAGCCTGTGAGACTCTGGGGAAACTGCTAACCTCCCTGAGGTTCGGTTCCCTTTTAAGGAAATGGCCATACACGTAGTACTGAGTTCATAAAACTGATGCGATGATTATATGAAATAAGACCCATAAAGCATAGTCAGGCCTCAGTACACATTGTTTAAAATTATAAGACAGTCATAGTTGCTCCTCTCAGAGAGCCAGCATATATTATACAGGAAACTGGAAAAAAATATTTCTAGTTTTAAAAGATATATTTGGGTAAATTTTTAAACAAAAAGAAAAAATGAAAGAGGACTTCTCCCTTGGAAAACACCTCTTCCCAGTGAAGCCAGATGAGTGGGCTGTAACAGGAAGATTAACCTACAGCGGCACATTAAATCTCTCCAAAATCTGTCATGAAATCCCACTGCCTCTTCTTTCAGTAATCTCTGAAATCTGTCCTCTCCCCTCTTCCTCTACTGCTAAATTCTCCCCTAGATTACATGAAACAAAACATCTAGTTCATCATCAAATTTGAAATCACCTGTCTGGATGTGGGCTACTCTGCTATCTTCACCCCATCCAGGACTAGCTGCGATTATCGATTTACATTTCCCTTTCTCATTGTCAAAATGGGTCACTATGACTGCTTAAAACACGTCTTTTAATTTCTTAATTAGCATCATTTGATATTCCTTACTCATCTCAAATATGTCCTCTTTTCACAAACACCTCCCAGGAAAAGTTCTATTCCGTGAAATATCAACTACTTATCTGAAATTGTATCTTTTTCCCCCTTTTCTTCCGCTAAATAAATGATATTTGTGAGAGAAAGGGCAAGGCAACGACATATCAGCTGGTACAATCTAAGCTTAGCTCTGTGAAGCGCTTTAGAATTAGTCCTCCAGACAGGCTGACAGGGATGGCAGAGACAGGGATACAGGGCTGCACATGCCCAGCAGGGGAAGGAAAAGGTACAGGGAGGCTGGGACAGGAAGTCCCCAGGAATCTCTCAGAGGGCAGGGGTGCTGCCAGGGGTGGAACAGTTCCCAGGCTATGGGTGAGAAGTCTGATGACCAAATGGGATCTGCTCATCTGACTGTGGATCTAGTGACCTCCATGGGGCTAGCCACAACCACACTGAACTTGAGCTTGTCACCGTCAAGCAGCAGCAGGATTTCTAAAATCCTACCGTTGGGTACGTGGCCGTCCCGAGTCACAGCACTCCCAGCACAGCCCTAAGTCAACAGCCGTCCAGATCACCTGCTGCTTTGTCTACAGCCTTCATGGCTGTCAGCCCCGAGAGCACACACACTGTCAAGTGCAAGCAACCATTACTGCCAGAACAGCTTTAACGCTCGAATTCTAGAAAAGCAGGCCGGGCTAAGGACATGCCAGCATTTGGGGAATTCCACTTTATTTTATGAACAGCTCTATCAGTCATTAAAATACATGTCATGTAGATGTTAGCTGAGCTGTTATTTTGAGCTGGGTAAATTTTCTCTGCTTTCTTCCTGTGTCTTCTCTGAGCTCCCTTCTTAACTTCATCTGCCAAGCAACTCACTCTAAGCAAAGACATCGCAGAAGATGGCTTCTTACGGCTATCGATAGAGAGCAGGAAATAAATGAGACAACGGAAACGCACGCTGCCCCCAATGGAAGCACCTGAAGACCTTTTGCTCCAATTGCACAGAGATGAAAAAACAGCATTGTCAACCAAATCTTAGCACGGGAGGGCTTTTGTGTTCCATACTTAGCAACTTTAGATTTATGAGATTTTCCTACTACAGGAGCTGAATTTTTATCTTCCAAAATTTATTGGGAAAGAACCACCCGAATAACACCTAAAAGCACCATGTAGAAAAATAAGCAAAGACAAAATAGAGGTCTGTGGGGTTCAGGACTTTTTAGAACAAAGTAAGAACTGAATTCTTCTTCTCTGTGTGTGTGTGTGTGTGTGTGTGTGTGTGTATGAGAGAGAGAGAGAGAGGGAGGGAGGGAGGGAGATAGAGAGAGAGAGTATGTATGTCCTTATATTTAGAGAGAATAGATTGATAGTGTTTTCTAAAACTGATTATTCCTTTAGAGACGGGCAATTTTCATTCCTTTAGAGACAGGCAATTTTCATGTGAGTTTTAAAGAACCACTTAAACTGATTTCTTCACTAGTATTCGCATATGGTCCCACTGTATATCAGTGGAATTGAAAACCTTTGTTTTCTTTCAGATTTTGGAGAATTCTGCTTAATTTTCAAAACCGTCAACTGTTCCACTCACGCCCCAGGGTTCTCCGAACTTTATGGTCACTCTGCATTCACTACTGTTTCACCGTCAATGTATGATTATGTGTTTGTACCAAAGAAACTGCAGGCTGTTTGCTTCTCAAAAGCACACTTCAACTTGGCCGCGTCAGTTAAGTGCTCAGTCTTAACACGTGGGCCGGGGGGACCACTGAAGCACAATAATTTTACCTCCAAGTCCCTCTTCTGTTCTGAACTCTTCAGAAAAAAGGGACTAAAATAATCTAGAGCGTTACACATATTATTGACTATATTCCCTGAAGGTTTTTTTTTTTTAAGCCTAAAATCAGTGTGCCTAATAATTGAGGGATTAAACAGTGCTTCCGAAATCACTGTGGCACTGCTGTATACATTATGGGCCATGTTTTCTGGAAACAACATAACCTTGAAACCAGTGCCCTGGGTAATGGAGGGATTCAGTTCAATTACTGTTCAACAGTCATAGGCACCATTACTGGTTTTTCTAGCGTTTTCTGATTGTTCCGGTGTTCATGTCCTGAGATGATTTGGGGGCAGCTTTTCTTGTGCTCCTGACCCTGACTTCCTACCTTCCTTGCCTCTGCCTTTCTAACTCAGTGCAGGAGGGGAAAAAATGAGCCTAATCAAGTGGGATGTCTGCAAAGTCAAGAAATAGGATAAATTTAGTTTTAAGTAGTATGTTAGGTACATTTGCAAATATCACATTCAGTATGGTTTTCTTCAAAAACAGGTGAAGGATCTCTACATTAAAGCAATGGGTACAACAGTGAGTCAAAAAAATACAGCAATACACCATTTTTCTTGTACAATCTTTTAGACCCTCTCTTGACACTCATCATGTGCTCTAAAAATAAGCTTCCCCTATGTTTTCTGACTTTTAAGACACTCAGTAAAAGGCATACTCCTAATGAACTGTCAGAATGGTTCATGAAGGATGGTGAATCCAATAAAGGTACTACACGATTCCCCCTTATGCCATAAGGTGATTTCTCAACAACTCAAAAAAAGCAGAAAGAAATAACCAATTCTTTTGAATTTGTATAACTAGGAAATGAGATCCTTAGGTATTGACTTTTTACCATAAGTAGGAAAAAGATCACCAATAACCATACTCAGAAAAACCAATCAGGGCTTCCCTGGTGGCGCAGTGGTTGAGAGTCCGCCTGCCGATGCAGGGGACACGGGTTCGTGCCCCGGTCTGGGAGGATCCCACGTGCCGCGGAGAGGCTGGGCCCGTGAGCCATGGCCGCTGAGCCTGCGCGTCTGGACCCTGTGCTCCGCAGCGGGAGAGGCCACAACAGTGAGAGGACCGCATACCACAAAAAACAAAAAACAGAACAACAAAAAAAACAATCAAATGACTTGCTGAAAATGCCTTGTGCTCAAGGTCACAGTCTTGATCCTAAATATTTTTTCTTGCCTACCTCCTCTTCCTTTTCTACTCTGGCTTAGAACTATCAACAGGTTTGATTTACAGGTTGGGAGTGCTGCTTTTAGTGAGGAATTTTGGTCCTGCCTTGTCTGGAAGTTACAAAGCTGAAGTTACAAGAGGTGCTGAACCAAACTGAGACACAGCATCATAAAAGACATGTGAGTGTATAAAGGGCCCAGTGAGGACCCTGATCCACAGGAAAGCTATGTCTCGGGAAGAGGGCTCTGTTATACATTTCCATTTGCCCCTTCTCCTTTGCCCAAAGGCATAGGGACCCTGAGAATGGACACAAATTCTGTTTGGAGAGTTGTGGAGTCCCTTCCGCCTGTGTGACAGAATGTGTACACACAATTCACGTGTATATGCACAAAATGGCATAGTACAAATCCCTCACATGACTGATATCTTTCTAGGCATGTATGAAAGCTACAAAGGCAATTGACCAAAGCTTTACGATACGCATAAATGAAGACTGAGCAAAGATTAAAGATATGCTCTTTGGAAGTGTAGTGAGAAATCAAGTTAACAGATTTTATAAGTCCCCCATCCCCACCTCTGCACACAATACCTAATTTCTATCTCTTAGTAAGTAACATAGTGTGGTATGGGTCAGACTACCCCCAATTTGAATTATGTTTAAATTTATGCAGAAGGCATAGTCAAATAGAACGCACCCAATTCATTCCTAGGCCTGAATCAGAAACACGTGACAAACAATGACAGACAGCTCAGCATTCCTTAGTGTTGACCATTTTAACGATTTCAGCTTAGCAGATAATTGCTCCTATGACCGGAAGTACTATCACTTTCTCCTAAAGAGTTGGAAAGAATATTATCATTCCTCAGAGTTTGGAGTAATGCTGTATATGCTGAAATATCTGTTCAAACGATGCATCTGAGAGACAAAGAATATCCAGATGCAACTTTTCTCCAGGAAACAAAACCAAATAAAGAGTTTCATCCTTTAAAAGAGGGAACTTGCAGAAAACATAAAGCTAAAGACCAGAGATATGGCATTTTGAAAATAATCCTGGTGTCTATTTTAACTATAATTCTCTTAAATTGGCCAACTACAGAAACAAAATGGACCTTAAAAATAACAGAGAAGCATTTTCATTTTTCCCACCAAGTCGATTCGTGGCAGCCTGAAGGTTCAGTTGGTACTAAAGGATGTTTAGGCTTCTGATCAATAGAGAAGACGGTCGTGGACAATTCTAGTATAGACGTAGAATGAACTAGAGTAGACTCAGGAATAAGCCCAAAGAACACAGAGGTGAAAAGACTGACTGAAATAAAGATGAATTTTGGCAGAACGCGGCTGGACAATGTGGCAGACCATATTTCACAAATACACCATTGCAATATCTCCCATCCCATAGATTCTCCTCACAATGTGACCCTGACACTCTTCCCATGGAGAGGGGGGTCGTCTACGGCCCTTTTCCTTGAACCTAGCTGGGCAGGCCTTTGTGACTCTCTCCACCAACAAAGTATTATAGAAGCTCTGCAACTTTCAAGTCTAGATCATGAAGACGCCTTGCTCTCGTGATATCCGCTCTTGAGGCCTGCCTGCCACCATGCTACATGGAATTCCAAACTAGTCCATGGACAGACTACATGCAGAAGCCGTATGTATTACAGGTGCTCCGTTTGACACCCCAGGTAAGGTCTCCACAGTGAGCCAGCATCAACCACCAGACACATGAGTAAAGATGCTGCCAGTCTCCCCCAGCCATCAAGTCACCCCAACTTCTAAGTCTCTTCAGCTGACAGCCCAGACACTGGGGATCAGAGATAAGTCATTGCCTCTGTGCTCTGTCTGAATTTGTGACCCATAGAATCTGTGAGCATAAAAATGCTTATTTTATGCCACCCAAGTGCTGGGACAGTTGGTTAAACAGGAAAAGTATCAATAACTGGAATGGATACCTATTGTGAGGCAAGTATTAGAACTCACATGACCAGACTGAGAGGTGTAATGGGAAATCACGGGAAATTTTCAAGCAGAGTGATTTTGTAATTAAGAGTTTAAGACAGTAGAGAGGATAAGTTAGTAAGAAGAAAAAATCATTAAAGAAACTCTAACATTGGCTTGGTTTAATTTTAGTAGAAGAGAATGAAAGAGAAAGAGGGAAGATACATTTAGCATAGAAGAGTCAAGTGAGTGTTTGTTTGTTTGTTTGTTTTTGTCTTCTGGCCACACTGCGTGGCTTGCGGGACCTTAGTTCCTGACCAGGGATTGAACCCGGGCCCCTCAGCAGTGAGAGTGCAGAGTCCTAACCACTGGACCGCCAGGGAATTCCTAAGTGAGTTTCGATGCTAACGGAGTTTGAAAGATAAAGGAGTGAGGGGAACCTCCCAGGGGCCATTCACAAGCAGGACAAACAGAAAGGACAGCCAGTTACCAGGAGGTGGGAGAAGACAGATAGCTTGTGTTATAGACTCAAAAAATCGGATGCAATCTAGAGCACCCAGGAGGACAGTCTCTTTAAGCAGCTTGAAAGAAAAGAGCTAAAACCTAAGGGAAAAGATGGGTTATGCTCTATACATCATCTGTATAAAGGGGGTAGAGTAAAGTACAAAACGGAATTGCTCTGTGAAAAGAATTATAAGAAACAAAAGAGAGCCAACATTCCAGATTCACAGGGCATCTATAAGTTGCCAGGCATAAAAAAAACCATCAAAGAAAAATCTGTACACTCTATGTCACTTTTCATTCACAATCCCAGCATCTGCCTCTTTCCACAATTCCTTGACTACCTCCAATTCAGTGCTCCCATTCATACCCCACCCTCCATCTCAGGCCTCCCCTTCTGCACTGTCCTCCTTTCCCTCATCATGCAAATCCTTTGCCCATCATACTTCATACTCTTTTTAATTTCCTCCTTGCTACAGACTGCACTGTGTCCCCCTAAAATTCATATGTGAAGCTCTAACCCCCAACTGTATTTGGATCTTCTATCTAGAGCCTATGAGGAGGTGATACAGGTTAAATGAGGTCCTAAGGGTGGGGCCCTAATCTGATAGGACCAGTGTCCTTATCAGAAGAGGCAGAGGTGCCAGAGCTCTTTCTCCACCATGTGAGGACAGAGCAAGGAGGCAGCTGTCTGTAAGCCAAGAGAAGGGGGCTTAGAGTGAATCCCTCCTTGCCAGCACCTTCATCTTGGATTTTCTAGCCTCCAGAACTGTGAGAAATAAATTTCTGTTGTTTAAGCTACCTGGTATATGTTATTATGGTTATAATGCTCTGGTTATAGCAGCCTGAGCTGACTGATACACTCCCTGATCCAAATATGCCTTTTATATCTATCTCCAACTAGGCTTTGTCCAGGCCAGTATGAAAGACCGTCCTAAAATGGCTAACATGGAGGGATACCCTGATGGTCACCAAGAAATTTAAATTAACAATGGAAATATTTACAGTAAGAAATGATCCATTATTTTTTGTTAAAATGCTACTTGGTAAATTCTTCAAGTCTGTTTACATTTTATTTTAGTTATGTAAATTTAATTTACACAAAAAAGTACTTACAGAAGTTATTTGGGTAGCGGTACATAAGTAACATATTTGCAAAGAACAGAGAAAAACTGAAGTATAAAAGGGGATATGTGGAATTGAGCTTGTGCTATGTGGAGAAACAGGATATGCACTGGGCACCTGGGAGTATGACCCAGGGTTCCTGAAGGGAAGGTTGGCTTCTAGCAGCATTTGCTCTTTTGACTCCTCTTGGCAAGATGAACATTGGCAACAAAACTAAAAATGTAAACCTTAGGGAAACAACAGACCAATACCAGCTAGCCATGGTCAATACATCCAGGGACCTGAACCAGAACCAGGGGACTCAGAGCTAGAAGGGGCCTTGGAAGTCATATAATCCAGTCTACAGATGAAGCAGTTTAGGTGAGAATCTCTCAGGACCTTTTAAACCCTCCCTTCCTCTTACGATATTTTACAGCACGCCTGCTAAAGTTAGGGTGAGGGAGAAACCTTTTCCCTTATGACTCTCCAGATTTTCATTCATTCATGCACTCGTTCGTTCGTGCATTCATTCAACCAAGACCTGAGAAGCGCTAGGGGCCAGGTTTTTGTAAGTAGTTTGCATAAAAGATGAATCAATCACAGTTCATACTGACATGAAACCCATTATATGGTAGGAAACGTTGACATTATAAAATGCAACCAGCATAAAATCGGCAAAATAACAAAGATAGCCATAACTCCACATTTTTTAAAAAATTTTGAAGTAATCTGAATCTTTACTGAATTCTCTCTGATAGGTATCAGGGAGGCAACCATACTATAAAACCCCCAGAACGTTAAAAAATCCTACTTTGACCTTCTAGTGGGTTGAATAGTGGCTCCTACGAAGAAGATAGGTCCAAGTCATATCCCCTGGAACTTGAGAATGTGACTTTATTTGGAAAAAGGTCTTTGCAGATGTGATTAAAGATCATCTTGAGATGCAAGTATCCTTATAAGAGAAAGGCAGAGAGATCATTGGGACTCATACATATAGGGGAGAAGGCCATGTGAAAACAGAGGCAAAGACTAAGACAAGGTCAAAGAGTACCTGGAACTACCAGAAGCTGGAAGGGCAAGGAAGGCGTCTCCCCTAGAGCTTTCCAAGGGAACATGGCCCTGCTGACACCTTGATTTCAGTCTTCTGGCCTCCATAACTCAGAGAGAATACATTTCTGTTGTTTTAAGCCACCCAGTATGATAGTTTGTTATGACAGTCCTAGGAAACTAATACTACCTCCTTCTCTTCAAAGGCCCATTACTCATTACAACTATTTGCCACAAAACTCTTTTTCTTCCCCAAACTCCAGCCAACCTGGGTCTCGTCACTTCTCCCCAGCTCCGTCTCACTCTTCCAAATATGTTTTCTCCAGTAGGTCTGTGCTCTCTATAAACTTAGTAAATATGTCACATTTTCGATACCCTTCCAGTTAAGTTTGCTTGATCTACTCATTTTTCATGAAGATATGTTGAAATCTCCTATAAGTGTAGACTTCTGAAGGTTTTATAGGGAGGCCACTAGGTTTTCTTTATTTAGAATCTATAGTGTAGGTACAGCACAAATTCATGATTGTAATGTCTTCTTAGTTAATTGTTCCTGTTAGTAATAAACAGTATTTCTCTTTATCCCTATCAATGCTTTTACCTTAATTCCTATTTTATTCAATATTACTATCACTGTTAAGGTCAGCTTGCTTTCAGTTAGTAGGGGTGTGTGTGTGTGTGTGTGTGTGTGTGTGTGTGTGTGTGTGTGTGTGTGTGTGTGTGTGTGTGTGTGTGTGTGTGTGTGTACACACGCAAAAGCAGTATATTAGCATCAAACTAATGAGTACTGTAGACGAACTCCACACAAATATGCTTACCAGCTTAGCAAGGTATACTTCTCAGTTTAGCAAGTAAAAGTGTATACTTAAACGAACTACTAAGTCAGATGTATGCAGTGTATACTAGTACTTAGTTAATGGCAATGCGCTCCTTTTGATGTCCCACTGAAACACAGAATAACTCCTGCAGGTATTAAAGAGAGATACCTATAGTGGGTGGTCCCAGCTGACACCGTTCTCTATCCTAAAGTGTAGAAATATACTACCACTGTGTATTTGAAATAAAACTGCCACTCCCTTGTTACAACTGCACTAAGTCAACAGCCCAACTGAACAGGGCACGACTAAGGAGTTTGTGCTTTGGAAAACTTTACTCCCTTTTCTCTTTATTGCATATTTTTTCTACTGCCTCTTTTTTTTTACCTCTACCTTTCCCTCTCCCTATTTTTCTACTCTTTCCTTCATCTTATTCTAAGAGGCTAATAATCTCTTTCTACCCTAAAAAATCAATTTCTTCTTTCCATCTCCCTTTCTTTTCCCCCATCCCTTTTAACTATCAACACCACAAAATCACATCTGCTTTGAAATTTTAGTTGTACAGTAGCTAATAAATGATTTAAAAATCATCCAAGCTTTTATATATTTCTTTTAAAAAAAAAAAAGCACCGTGCACTATTTTTTCTTCCATATATCCCTTAATTTCTTATTGTGGGTCAGGGATCTTCCCTAGAGAAAAAGTTCCTCATCCCACACTTACTAGTTGGACTACAAGAATGTTTCTGTAATAATGGCAGTTACATCTTTTATGACAGCTGCTTCACAGACCTTTTTGTTTTTTTAATCAACAAGAAAACGTAGATGCTTACAGGAATAATTCTGAATTCTTCAGGCTGGTATCCAAAGCTTCCCCCAGTGAATCTCAGCAGTAGTGGGCAGTGCACTTCCCTGTGGGGAACAGTGTGGTTTAAGAGAAGGAGGATGGGCTCGGAGGCCCATCAGAGCAGGTTTGAAAATCAGCTTTGCCACTTACTAGCTGGGTAACTGTGGGCAAATTAGTTAAACTTTCGGAGCCTCCATATACTCATACATAAACTGCGACATCAAAAACCACTTTTCAGGGGATTGTTAAGGATCAATATGTTAATGTCTGTAAAGCGGCTGACACACAGGAGGCATTCACCGCGTATTAGCTGTTCCTGCCATCTGTGCCCTGGCATACACGCTGTGCCCTGCAACTCATCTGAACAAGCTTCATTTCTGCTTCTCATTCCGTGAGAGGAAAAGGGAGGAACGGACAAAAGTATCACGTTATCAGAATGATTACAATTTAGGGAGGCTTAATGCCAACCTGAAGGAGAAACTTGACTGGAAAGAATCTGAACGGTATGACTAGTTCTTATTAGAATGGTAGCCTTACAAACTAAAAGAATGTTCTTTCTTGCCTTAGAATTACTGATAAAAACCTTAGGAGGCGCTGCATTAAAAAAAAAAGTGAAGGCAAGGAAAGCAATTCAATAGGAAATTCAACTGCATCTTCTTTGTTTTAGCTGGGCACATGGCCACTGTGAATAGAGCCAGCATGTTTCAGCCTTCTTTGAAGCTTGATACGGGCCTAAGTCAAGACTTTTGAGTGGTCCCAGAACACAGTCTGAGCAGCCCTAGAATATGTATTAAAAGATGGTGAGGCTACAATATTAAGAAAAGCCTGGGTCCCTAAAGATCATGGAGCTGCTGAAATCACCCTGGAGAATGCAAATCCACACTTCATTGCCATGAGAGGGAAGCTTCTACCTGGATTAAGCCCTGTTATTTTGGATTTTCTGCTATTTGCAGCTGTACCTAATCTTAAAAGACTAATAGCTAATAAGATGGATAAGTGAATCAGAAGAAAAAAAGGCATCAAAACATTTTTAAGGTAGTATAGTAAGCTATAGTAATCACAACAGTATGGTAGTGGCAGAAAAACAGATTTATAGATCAATGGAAGAGTACTGAAAGCCCAGAAATAAACCCACACACATATGGACTATTTATGACAAAGGAGCAAAACACATACAATAAAGATAGGATAATCTCTTCAATAAATGGTGCTAGGAAAACCAGACAGTGACATACCAAAAAATGAAACTAGACCACTGTCTCACACCATATACAAAAATCAACTCAAAATGGATTAGAGACTTGAATTAAGACCTGAAATCATAAAACTCCTAGAAGGAAACACAGGCAGTATACTCTTTGACATTGGCCTTAGCAATATCTTTCTGGCTATGTCTCCTCAGACAAGGGAAACGAAAGCAAAAATACACAAATGGGACTACATGAAACTAAAAAGCTTTTGTACAGCAAAGAAACAGTTAAATTCTCCAGTTTTAGATCCTCCACCTTCCTTTTGCTTTAAGTTCTCATTTAATGACTTTGCTTCTTCTTGAATCAGGTTAGAGTCTATAGGTATGCCTTTCTTATAGCAATCCTACACCCACATAAAAGCTGCATTTTCATAGGAAATTTTCATAGGAAATAAAAAGGTATTTCACAAAAAGTGCAAGGTTTTCACTCCTCTGGGCATAGCTTCAGCGATGGCTTCACAAATTTCCTTTTCTTTCTTCTCCTTTTTTTGTAAGCGGTAGTCCTTACGCTGGATTCATTTCTCTTGAGATGGCAGGCAACCACAGCTGCAGACCTCAATCTGCACGCATCAAGCAATTCAACTTTTTCTTGTAATGTCATGACTTCTCTCTGCTTCTTGGCAGCACTCCCAGCATCACTACTGGCACTACATATGGGTCCCATGGTATTATTAAAGTTTACGGTATTGCATTAAACATGATGAAAAATACACAAGAACCAGGGGAGAGAAATTTTTACCGTGATACACAATTTACTGGAGATGATTAGTGTCACACGGCATTTTAAGCAGATACACACAACACTTGAGCTCATCTCAATAGCAAAAGGAGGTGGCTATGAAATTATTACAGTAGTATAATATGTACTACACTTAATTTTACGTAGTTATGGTTTAATACTGCATCTTTATCTTTGTTTACATTTCTCTTCACTGAATGGTGCCATGTATGTCTGTAATTGTACGTATTTAAGTTTTTCTTTTCTTTTTTTTTTTACAAATTTATTTATTTATTTATGTATTTATTTATGGCTGCGTTGGGTCTTCGTTGCTGCACACGGGCTTTCTCTAGTTGCGGCGAGTAGGGGCTACTCTTCCTCCCGTGTGCGGGCTTCTCATTGCGGTAGCTTCTCTTATTGCGGAGCAGAGGCTCTAGGCGCGCGGGCTTCAGTAGTTGTGGCTCACGGGCTTAGATGTTCCACAGCATGTGGGATCTTCCCAGACCAGGGCTAGAACCCATGTCACCTGCATTGGCAGGCAGATTCTTAACCACTGTGCCACCAGGGAAGTCTCAAGTTTTGATAAATTTTAACTTTTTATACATCTGTGCATATTTTATGGTAGTAAGTGATATAGATTAGTATCTATATATATTTTATGTACTCATGATATTCCTAAGTGTTTAATTTTTTAATATTTCTAGGCTACATGGTTCATCTGTGAGTTTTTTCAAATTGTCCTTAGTCTCCAAATTTTTTCCAATGTATTTACTGAAAAAATTTGCATATGAGTGGACCTGTGCAGTTCAAACCCATGTTGTCCAAGGGTCAACTGTGTTTCCTTCCCTCTACTGATTTGGGGTTTCATTTGTTCTTCTTTTTCTAGTTCCATTACAGTGTTTATTTGAAATTTTTCTTATTTCTTGAGGTAAGCTTGTATTGCTCTAAACATCCCTCTTAGTACCCCTTTTGCTGCATCCCATAGATTTGGGTATGTCATATTTTCATCTTCATTTGTCTTCAGGTATTTTTTGGTTTCTCCTCTGACTTCTTTGTTGACCCAATAGTTGTTCAGTAGCATGTTGTTCAGTTTCCACATATTTATTTTAGCTTTCTTCTTGTAGTTGGTTTCTAGTTTCATACCATTGTGATCAGAAAAGATGCTTGATATGATTTCAATCTTCTTAAATTTACTGAGACTTGTTTCATGTCCCAACATATGGTCTGTCCTTGAGAATGTTCCATGCGTACTTAAGAATGGTATTCTGAACTTGGATGGAATGCTCTTTATAAATCTATCAGGTTCATCTGGTCTAATGTTTCACTTAAGGCTGCTGTTTCCATGTTGACTTTCTGTCTGGATGTTCTATCCATTAATGTAAGTGGGTGTTAAGTCCCCTACTATTATTGTGTTGCTGTCAATTTCTCCCTTTAGGTTTGTTAATAATTGCTTTATGTATTTTGGCACTCCTACGTTAGGTACATATATATTGATAACTTATGTCTTCTTGATGAATTGTCACCTTTATCATTACACGATGTCCATATTTGTCTCTTCTTACCTTTTTTGCCTTGAAGTCTATTTTGTCTCATATGAGTATAGTTACACCAGGTTTTCTGGGGGGGGAGGGCTGCCAGTGGCTTGGAGTATCTTCTTCCATCCCTTCACTTTGAGCCTAGGTTTGTCTTTAGAGCTGAGGTGAATCTCCTGGGGACAGCATATAGCTGGGTCTTGTGGTTTAATCCATCCAGCCACTCTATTTTTTGATTGGTGAATACGGTCCATTTACATTTAGGGTGATTATTGATAAATGAGGATTTAGTTCTGCCATTTTAACTTTTGTTTTCTGGTTTCTCTACATCTCCATTGTTCCTTTTTCCTTGTGTTTCTGCCTGCCATTTTAGTTTGGTGGTTTTCTATTATGTTTCTCTCAGTTTCCTCTTTTTTATGTTTTGTGTCTCTGCCCTAGATTTATGTTTTGTGGTTACCATGAGATTTGTAGAAAACGGCTCAAATAAAATAGCCCTTTTTCTGCTGATGGCATCTTATCTTCACTTATCTACACAGGTTCCATCCTTTACCTCCTCCCTTTTCATGTTTTTGTTGTTTCAAATTATCCTTTTTCATGCTGTGAGTTTGTTACCAATTGAAGTAGCTATAGTTTTTTTTACTGCTTTTTTCCCCTTTAACCTTTATTCTATAACAAAGTGTTTAAAAACCTATTCTGATACAGCACTGTAATTTTCTGATTCTATCTATCACCTTACTTAAAGTTTTGTGTACCTTTGCCTTTTTGTTTCTGATAAAAGAGCTCCTTTCAACATTTCTTGTAAGGCAGGTCTAGGGTCGATGAAATCTCAGCTACTGTTTGGGAAAGAAAAGGCATCACATTTTAGCTAGCAAAAAAAGGGGCTGATCTAACCAAATAAAATTTCATGGTTTACAGGAAAAAAATTATTTCCACATTTATTGACATATAAAACTAATCACATAAGAATAGGATAGGGAAGCAAATCCTAGTGGCACACTTAGAAAGCAATTTTAGACCCCATGTACAAGACATAGTAATACTGCAGCTCAAAGAGCCAATGTGTCCTTCAGTTACATAATAAAAACATAATACATAGATGCTGGGTTCATACACTCAGATGGCTACAGGTGTGTAGGTGAAGGACGCCAGTTAGGAAGAGACAATGAACTGGGAACACATACCCTGTCCTTAGCCAGAGCCACTGCTCTGCTCCTGGCAATGGTTGCTTTTTAGGAACGAGGGCCCAGGGTTACCAGAGTTCCCAATTTTTCCAGAGAAGTTGGAAATGTGGATTTCTATGTGACATCTCCATTTTTTCTAAACACTGGTTATTTAATATAAAATTTTTAAATAAAACTACATTTGCCCAAAAAGAGCTATAACCTCATGGGAGGCCTGCCTGTTTTCAGGCAACCTTTTCAGATGACAGGAGAGGACAGTCCTACTCTATCCAACTTAGGTGAGCCCACACCTGGCATAGTGTGTTTTCCTGGGCACTAACGTTCAGGAGAAACAGCAAGAAGGAAGAGTGGTGAAACAGTGAGGGAAATGGAGGTCTGGCTTCTGGAGCCAGTGAGACCAGGGTTAGAAGCCCAACTCCACTTCTTACTAGAAATGCAGTGTCAAGCAACTTCCTTGGCTCTGCAGGCTCAGTGTTTCTCACCTGTAAAATGGGGGAGCATCCTAATACCTACCCCAATTGGACAAACGTGAGGAGTAAATGAGCTAATGTCTTCCAAGAGCTAAGCCCATGTATCACACATTTTAAACTAAACAAGAAATGAGAAAACACGAACATTTGTTTTATAAGGAACTGTGGGAACTTGAGATTTTCCCTCAGATTAGAAAAAGATCAAACGGCAACACAGTACTTGTCGTCAACTGTTTCACTATGGGGGGTGGCTTAGCCAGCCGTATTTATGAGGTTACAAGGGCAGGACTGGAAAGAAATAATGGGTGAATGTTAAAGGAAGGTGCATTTGGATCCGGTCAAAGAAACAATCAGAAGTTAAGCAGACTCTGATGTCTCCAAAGACAACATGGTAGTTTCCTTTCACTGGAGAAAATTAAACCTAAATTAGACAGCTGCTGGGCAGATACAGCAGGAGGGAGTTCAAATGTTGAACTAGGGCAGGTGTATGAATTAGATAAACTAGATGACCCACAGGTACCTTCCAACCCCAAGATTTCTGTGATGTACTTATACTGCAGCAAATACATTCAATTTCTCAGACGTCCTTTATAGAACTGATTCATAGGGAAGAAGCTACCAACATACAAAGGAACTATAAGCAAAATATGCCTGAAAGGAACCACCACCAAGAGTTCCACTGATGGTGCCAACACACACACATAACATAGTATTCAAGGCCAACATACCTGACTGCAATCTCGGTAGGTATACTGACTTAAGTCAAGGCTATTGTGATCATAAAAGCTCCCAGATCCAATATTTTATTTTGGCTGGCATCAAGGAAAAGGGAAACAAGTGTGACATCCTAAGGAAATTTTTATTCATTGCTTTTTTCTTTAAAGCGCTTGATATCAGGTACCTAAAATGTTTATTCTTAACATCATTAAAAACAATGCCATACATTTACGGATACTAGATTTATCACATTCAAAGATACATTATCTTACTCTTTTTCTTGTAACACGTCACGAGGCAGGTCAAGCAGAGATTTCCATTTTACAGATCCCAAAACTGGGCCCTGGAGGGGATAAAGTGAATAAGTAGCAATGCAGAGTCTTCGAATTCCAAATTCCATCTTCTTACCATTGTGCCATAGTGGATTTTTGTTTTTGTTTTTTGTTTCTGTTTTTGGGGGGTTTTTTCGCGGTACGCAGGCCTCTCACTGTTGTGGCCTCTCCCATTGCGGAGCACAGGCTCCGGACGTGCAGGCTCAGCGGCCATGGCTCACGGGCCCAGCCGCTCCGCGGCATGTGGGATCTTCCCGGACCGGGGCACGAACCCGTGTCCCCTGCATCGGCAGGTGGACTCTCAACCACTGCGCCACCAGGGTAGCCCCATAGTGTATTTTTTAAGGCCAAAATAACTTTTTTTGTTTTGGGGAAGAGTGTAAGCATACATATTATGCATAGGTAAATGGAAAAGGTCTGGTTTATCCATTCCTGTCCTACATGTGTAAAGAAAGTAATTCTAGTACAAACCCCTGAATATATTGGTTAAAATATTAAAAACATCTCTCGTAAAAGAAATGAGTGGGAAAAAAAGTCAGGCCAGACACAGTAAGAAGGCACGACTGCACAGAGATGAACTAGCACTGAAGGGCTGTTGCCCCGAGTGCATCTCCCACCCCTGGCAGCCCTGAATCAGGGTTTATAAACCACACCTGTGGGGGAAAGAAGACAAGGGCTGGGGGCTAGCAGAGTGGGAGGATGACAAGGAAGACTCCTGTGTAAAGCTGGAACCCCTGAAGGGAAGCCCTGAAGAGGATGAACCAGAAAGAGAGAAAAAGAAAAAAAAAAAACCTGCCTGGTAGGAGAGTTTCTGTTTAAGCCTTGGAGCTGAATGTGATAAAGAAAAAGAAAATCTCCCTTGGGTTATTTCTCACCCCAAACACACATCTACACTGGTAGGACCTGAATTCGCCCTCCTGGGTGACCCATAACACCTTACTCTCCAAACTGTTTTAAAGTGGCCTTAGCACCGAGCTTTCAGTAGAAGAAAACCCACAGTCTTTTAGAAGGAGAACTCTATAAACACATGCCTCAAACAAAACAATACAAAGAAACCCACCTTTCACGGAAAAAGCTTTAAGGAATATAAACTCACAATCAAATTCGCTAACACATGAAAACAGAAGCCTCCAGGACTTAGAAAAAAACAAAGTACAGAAGCAGACATGCAAAGCCTGCAGGTATTAACAGCATATAAAATTAATGGGTTTATTATTTTTAAGGGAGTAAAAGAAGAGACTGAAAAGATGACGAAAGGTCAAGAGACTATCCAAATTGACTAAACAGATTTGAACGAAAACAGAGAACTTGCAGAAACGAAAACTGTAACTGGAAATCCATGCCCAGGCTCAGCAGATTACAGACACAGCTAAAAGAGACAGTGAGAGAGGAAGCAGAGCTGAAATATCACACAGAATGCAGAGAAGAGAAAATGTAAACAGAGGTTCAGAGACATGCAAGATAAAATAAAAATACTCAACATTCGCTTACTTGGAAGGTCAGAAGCACAAAGAAAGATGAGTAGAGAGGCACTATTCTAAGTAAATAAATAAGGATTTCCTAGATGATAAGCTCCATGCCCACACACCTCACAGTGAACCTGAAGGACACCTGATACACAGGGAAGATGCTGAGAGTATCCAGAGGGAAAAGATATAATCCTACAAAGCAGTGACTCAGATCTACGTGCTGATTTCTCAACAGAAACAATGGAAGCTAAAAGACAATAGAATATTATCCTTGAAATGCCAGGAGAAAGTAACTGTCAATAGAGACTATGGCCAGAGGTTGGCAAACTTTCTGTAAAGTGCCAAATCGTAAATTCATTAGGTTTTGCAAGCCTGTCTGTCACATATTCTTTTTTGTTGTTGTTCTGTTCTTTATTCCCACTTTAAAAATGTAAAAACTACGCCTAGCACGGGACTGTACGAAAACAGACCCTGTGTCAGACTTGGCCCCAGTGGCCTCAGTTTGCCAAGCCTGAGAAGAGCTGACAAAGTTTTCTGTCAGGAAGGAAATAAAGACATTTTAATAAATTCATATATTAATTTTAATAAAGACATTGCCCACTGACTCTCATTAAGAAAACTTTAAAATGATATACTTTAGGAAGATGTCAAATGATGCCAAAACGTCTGAGATGCAAGAAGAAACATAAGCCAAGTATTAGCAAAACTCTGTGAAAATCCAAATAGACATTATACATGTTTTTTATTATACAGATAACATGTGCAGTAAAAAAGAGTACAGAGTTAAATACTAGACAATGGGCTTCAGCGTCTGCAGATGACTTAGAATACTGGAAAGAGTGCCATTCTCGCTCGATGATGAAGAAAAAAAACAACCACCAGAAAAAACTAGAGTTGTAACTTTTCTTGACCCTATCAGACAGCTGAGGACACAGGGAACCCAAGGATGATGAATTCCAAGGAGGGAGGGGAAGCACAAATTGGCTCACGTGGCAGGGCGGCCACACAGCAGGGGTAAGATGACATCAGCTACCATTTTAAGAAATTGCTGGGGCTTCCCTGGTGGCGCAGTGGTTGAGAGTCCGCCTGCCGATGCAAGGGACACGGGTTCGTGCCCCGGTCCGGGAAGATCCCACATGCCACGGAGCGGCTGGGCCCGTGAGCCATGGCCGCTGAGCCTGCGTGTCCGGAGCCTGTGCTCCGCAACGGGAGAGGCCACAGCAGTGAGAGGCCCGTGTACCACAAAAAAAAAAAAAAAAAAGAAAGAAAGAAATTGCTGGAAGCCATGTGGGAGCCAGACAACATGTTTTTTATTATATAGATAATGGAACAACTGGGAGCCCCAAACATAGAGGGGTTTGCAGTCAGTAGGAAACTCATGCTCAGGAGCCTCCACTGAGTTCTCCCGGGAAAGACCAGGGGCAGGGAAGGGGGCCAAAGAGGGCCCCCCTTAGTATAGGCATGGGGGGAGGGAGCAGCCACTTTGCCCAGGAAGGCACAAAACACACTCCTCGTCCATACCCTTCTATCATATGGAGCAAACTGAACTAAAACGAAAGGAGAAGAGCCCTAACTGTCAACAAAGGAATGGATAAAAATGGATAAATAAATCATGGCATACTCATACGATGGAATATCCTACATGCTTTACTCCGTAAAATGAGAAAAAAAAAAAAGGATGAATCCCAAAAGCCTAATTCTAAGGGAAAAACCAGATACAAAATGATTCTATGTATGTAAAACTAACCTGTTTTATAAAGTTGTATAAAATTTGTACATAAAGTTTCTCTACAGTAAGGTGATAGATACAGATACATTTTTATATAGTGTGCAAAACAAGCAAAATTAAAAAATGTGTGTGTGTATACTTTTAGGGTTGCATAAACAACAAAGCAAGGGGATAATTTAAGAACTTCAGAAAGAGGCTGCCTCTGGGCCACAGTCCTGAATCCACCATGCAATATTGGAGGGGCGCCCAGGGACTCCTAAAGTGCTATTTATGAATAATCTAGTTAATTATACTGACTGCTGGGAATATGTTTTATTTGCAGTTATCATTATTCTTTAACTTTACATATATGTTACATGCACCCTTAGGCATGCATGATATATTTTGTAATTAAAATGGAAGTTCTGTGCAGATATGCATGTAACAGTTAACAGCAGATCCCCCTGTGATGCGGAGGGTGAAGGGGAGGGTTAATAGCCACGTTTACTTCTTGCTCAATGTGCTTCTGTTTCTGGGTTTGTTTGGGCTTTTTTGGTAACACAAGGAGTAGTGTGCATTTATACTTCTTTTTTTAAAACACTAAAGATAATTTTTAGCTACTAAAACAATGAATTATGTTTATTTTCGGAAGAGTCCTTTCTGCTACATAGTAAGATTACCTCAAAAGGATGAACATGAGGTTTATACAACTTTCATTTTTCAAAGCTACAAAAAGACATGTAATCATTAAAAAATAAAGATACCGTATTTAATGATACTTTACAGCCTTCTTTGCCATATTTGTTCCCTTTAGAAAAGATGGTATTTAAATTTACTGTCATCAAATAATCTTTTTATTTTCATTCTGGACAAGGTAACATGGTGATTATAAGGCTGCGTATTCTTTTACACAGACAAGAGATCTTGAAGTTGTGAATAGCCAAGTGGAGAAAGTACTTTGAATGCTTGGCTGAAATTCCAAGAAACTCCAAGAATCAGTGTTGTATTTCTTTTTTCCCTAAATGACTTCCAAATTCCTTTGATTAACAATGGCCAATAACCAGAGTGAGAAGGTCTTTATGTGGGAGTTAATACTCTCTAATGCTCTTTCCCAGGTCGAGAAATCTTCTGGACTTCTTTTAAATGCAGCTAGGTCCTCAGCCACTAGAAAACGTGATGCAATTAGACTCTCTTTCATGTGGTTTTCCCAGAGACAAGCAGCCTGAATATTAAAGCATTATTTACCATAGCAGACCACAATCTGCAGAACTGTGTTGTTTGGGAATCTTACTTCTCCCCAGATAGAGCGTGAGTGCCATAGAACAAGGGACCTGTGTGCGCATCCTAGCATTGCCAGAGCCTGGTTCAGTGCCAGGAGCACCCGAGGTACTGATAAACTGTTTGCTCAGTGCATTTGTTTGCTTTGCAGCTAAGAAAACGAACTTCTTTCAGCCGACCATCCATGTATTTCACAGACCTTTATTTAGCCCCAATTCTGAGTCAATATGATAGCAGATATTGAGACTACAAGTATAATTAACATACTTTTACGCCTTTGGAAGGTTAAGTCTACACCAAAGTGTAGTTTGGAATTGTAACTATCAGCAACAACATGGATAAAACTCACAATGTTGATTGAAAGATTCTAGCCACAGAGGAGTCCATTCTGTATGATTCTGTTTCTATCAAGTCAAAACAGGCAAAACTAATCTATGGAATTTGAAGTTGGGACAGTCGTTACCCTGGAGGAGTTCAGTGACTGGAAGGAGGCCGGAAGGGGGCTGGTGGGGTCAGTGAGTGGGTTGTTTTTTTCCCCTTAATCGTCACGTGATCACTTTTAGAAAATCCATCAAGCAGTACATTTATGATTTGGGATATACATGTTACACTTTAAGTTTACTTTTCAAAAGAATAACACTTTAAAAATCTTGTGGCTCGTCTAAGTGGATTTCTCTACTGTTCATACAGCTCAGCATTCTCAACACTTTGCCAATCTCTGTCTAACCTCCTGCAGAAAGTCCCCACAGAGCCCCAAACTTGAATGAATGTTTCCTTCCTCGGAACTGCCACAGCATCTTACTAATGCATCTCCCTTACTTTCCTCAACTCTAAGTATTGTATTAAAATGTGAAACAATCTTAAACTCACACCACCTATCAGTCAGTGCTTTGGATGTATTAGGTTCTCAAAATTTCTTAAGCCCATAAACATGTAACATTCTATTCCAGGAACTGCTCTATTTGGCCTCTTCCTGTGCGTCTGGGTGCTCTTTAATCCGTCCTTTAATTCAGCACAACATATACTGCACAATCTGTGGGGACCCCCCAAATGTGATGTTAATAAGCCTGAAATCATTTCTACTGATGGCTTGGACACACTAAAAGGAAAATAGCATTGTTCTTTTGCTCTCATAATCAATGTAACAAAAAACCCAAAACAAAAATAAACATTGCCAGTAATTTACTATACACGTGTCTTACAGTTTGACCTTGACTCTTCAAACACCACACATCTTCCTGTCTGCACACATTATTCTCGCTGAAGTTCATCACATTCTGGAATGTGTGCTTTGGCATAATGGCTACAGGCAGAAAGAATGGAGCTGACTTTGCTTAACCAACTCCCCATCTATGGACATCTGGGCCATTTCAAAATGTTCACTTTTAAAAACAATGAAGGGCTTCCCTGGTGGTGCAGTGGTCAAGAATCCGCCTGCCAATGCAGGGGACACAGGTTCGAGCCCTGGTTCGGGAAGATCCCACATGTCACGGAGCAGCTAAGCCCATGCACCACAACTACTGAGCCTGTGCTCTAGAGCCCACGAGCCACAACTACTGAGCCCGAGTGCCTAGAGCCTGTGCTCCACAACAAGAGAAGCCACTGCGATGAGAAGCCCGTGCACCGCAACGAAGAGTAGCCCCCGCTCGTCGCAACTAGAGAAAGTCTGTGTGCAGCAACGAAGCCCCAACGCAGCCATAAATAAAATAAATAAATTTTTAGACAAAGATAAAAACAATAGGGCTTCCCTGGTGGCTCAGTGGTTGAGAGTCCGCCTGCCGATGCAGGACACACGGATTCGTGCCCCGGTCCGGGAAGATCCCACATGCCACGGAGCGGCTGGGCCCGTGAGCCATGGCCGCTGAGCCTGCGCGTCCAGAGCCTGTGCTCCGCAACGGGAGAGGCCACAGCAGTGAGAGGCCCGCGTACCGCAAAAAAAAAAAACAAAAAAAAAACAACGAACATCTTTATTAAGAATTGTCCATTCACGATAACTTTGTAAGGGTAAATGCCTAAGAGGTTTATTTTCCAGGTTAAAAGTATACAGGCTGTAAAGGATTTTCTAGAATACACACGGTCAGATGTACAGACTGCCATAATGTATATTACAGTAGGAAATCCCACGTTTCATCGATGCACTGTTTTCACCTTTTAACATCTCTGAAATCGCGTCCCTCACGATGGGTGGTATCTCCCGATCACCGTCAGGGAGCTGGCTGTCAGGACCTGGTTAAGTGCCTGCGCCAGGCTGCAACGCCTCAGCCAGAACACGACATGGAGCCCGTTCCAGGAAGGGATGTAAGTGCGGACTACTGCTTGAAAACATTATGATACCTTCTTTAAGGTTAAGGAAGTACCAACACTGAACCTAGCAGAAATTCAGCGGCTTAGAAAAAAACATTCCAGAGGAATAAGCAGAGTTCTTTTATGAAAGGCTGCATCCTCAGAGCTCTTGAAGGCACAGATAATAAGGGTATGAAAAACATGGGTGTCGATGCCCTAAGTTGAAAAGGGATTCAGGAGTGTTGCACTTTTATATTAACGGAGGGCAGTTTGATCTGTGTTTTCCTTCTCATTTCAAAAGGACTGGGTTGACTTGAAAGTCAAGGTTAGAAACCTCCAAAAGCTTTATTGGACTTATGACCCATTCCCCTCAGCCAACACAGACTGGCCCTAGAAGCATGTCAAATTATTTGTTGTTTTTTCTCTAACAATCACAAGGATGGAGTTCTTTTAGCATGACCTTAAAAACATCTATTCTGCAATGGCCTAACTCTCATAGGAGTTTCTTTTCCTGAAATGTAGCCTTTTGGGGATTCCTCCCCTTCCTCCTATCCCCATCCTATTAGGTTTCCTCCTCTTTATACAGTTATACTGAAAATGAATCCTAAGATTTATTATTTATAGTTTTAAAATAACTTTGTATGATGATCACACTTACTACTGATGGTATAAAAGGGTGAAAAAATACTACTTTCCAAAGAGCTGGCACCGGAATTCCTCTAAAGATGGGAAATGTCTTTGCTTGGGGCAGGAGGTGAAAGAACTCAAGAGCAGATCAGCCACTGCTTCCAAAGCTCCAGGGAAGAGATGAAACCGCCTTGCAACAAACTAGGAGAGAAATGCACTGTTGGAGAGCAGCCGCTTTAGAAGAAAGGAGGGGAGGGGTGGAGAGGAGCCAGGGGAAAACTGAAGACAGAGAAACTCCCGGTGAGTGGTGGTCAAGTTCTTGCCCAGCCACTGTGGGAACTGTACTGCGACCGTGTGTCTTACACCAAAAATAAGGGGACGGGGCTCCTGAAAACTCTGTGGAGAAACCACGTGAGAAAGTGGGAGGGCTAGTAAGGATTATTTTGACTTCTGAGGCAATATCTATTTCAGGGGAGCAGATGGAAAAATCAGGGATCAAAGATGCAGGTGTGAACATAGGGTGATACCAGGGAATGACTGACGGGATGGCAAAGAGCAGGGTGTGTCACTCATGTGTACATCGCCGAAGTTAAAAAAATCTTTCAAGAACAAAATAGCTAAAAGGCAATATTGAACTATACAGTATGTGATGTGATCCCTCAGATTTTCAGGAAAATCCTGTGCACTAAAACAAGAGTGTGATGGTGTGTGTAGTGGGGGTGAGGGATATGTTTAGTAGGGTCTTTGTCTTGGGGGGAGTGGGGGGAGGGAGAGAGAAAGTCGGACAGGATTAGGTTTGGATCACCCTGGTGGAAAACAGAGACATCGGCAAAGATCTCATGCCAACCATGAAATTATAAGCTCCCTGGAAAGCTCAAAATATCCCAGAGAAGGATTTAATCTTCCTCGGGGAGATTACTCTTTCCTAGGAGTCCCCAATTGCTATCCAGATTTTACTTCTCTACGCAAGTACAGTTTGCATTACTCCATAGTGTGCTAATTATGTTCTAGTCTTTATATTTACGAACACCTTCTTCTCTTTTGGAAGAACAAGGTGAGGGATTTTCATCTCAAATTGGAGATGAAGTTCTGGAATGGATTCTGGAATCTCTTCGCTAATGAAAAGGAGTAATATTTTTTTCTTCTACAACACCCAAAGTGACAGTCACAAATAGTGTATATCTACTATTAAGTAACGACCTGCCTGTTGCAAACTGATCCAATACAACACACGGTCAACACAGGCACATGATTTTACTACACCTGGTCCATTTTTGTTTTTATTTTTCGCTGCGTTGGGTCTTCGTTGCTGCACGTGGGCTTTCTCTAGTTGCGTTGCGTGGGCTTCTCATTGCGGTGGCTTCTCTTCTTGTGGAGCACGGGGCTCTTGGCGCAGGCTTTAGTAGTTGGGGCCCGTGGGCTCTAGAGAGCAGGCTCAGTAGCTGTGGCTCGCGGCCTCTAGAGCGCAGGCTCAGTAGTTGTGGTGCACGGGCTCTGCGGCATGTGGGGTCTTCCCAGACCAGGGCTCGAACCCGTGTCCCCTGCATCGGCAGGTGGATTCTTAACCACTGCGCCACCAGGGAAGCCCCCGATCCGTTTTTGACATTTTTTTCAGTCTCAGCTGGTAACCTGGGAGTCATCTGATTGAGGGTACCGCACCAGTATGCATGCAAGGAACATTGATTTATTCACGATAGGCTTTCAAGTATATCCACAGAAGGCGTCTAAACAAAACCACACTGCAGTCTTTTCTTCAAGCCATTTCTCTACCCATACGGTTAACTATAACAATAACGCTTAACGAGGAGAAAAAACTAATGGTTAGGATTTCACTGCTTAGTGGACCCTTCTCAAAAAACCTAGAATGGCCAAAAGACACAGAATGTAAGAAACCAGAAGGAAAAGCAGTAACTCATACATCAGATACCTGCTCCCTGATCCTTTCTGCTCCTAAATGCCATGAACATTCCAGCTTTCAGCAAGATACTCAGCCACGTAGCCACCATCTACCTTCCCAAACAGAAGCAGGGAGCTGTTGGAGGCTTGCTGTTTTCCTAGTCAGGGAGAAGTGATGTCAACACTGACCCCGTCGCTGGGAAATTCCTACCTAAGTGGTAGTGTTTACAGACATGATCCAGAAACTGCTCTACAGCGGGCCTGCGTCTCGGGCTCGGCTGGACATCAACCCAGGGGATGCGACAACAGATAAACCTGTGGATAATTCATGAGGAAGGGCCTTTTAACTTCCGAATCTACCAAGCCACAGTGGAGAAATTTATCTCAGACCATGTGATGAACTGTACACTGTTCACTAAGCAGTGGTCTTACGCAAATAGAATAATAAAGGTAGAAATAAAAACTGTGGGTAATTAGAATGTGGTTCTGGTGTTACAGAAGTGCCTCCTTACAAGGTATTACTGAAAACAGAGCCTGGAGAAAAACCAGGGGTCCTGATTTCCCGTCCACAAGCTCTTCCTTCTTGTCCCCCGATTCTCTGTCATAGGCTCATTCACTTCCATTTTCTCAGACACTTTCAGCATGAAGACACCAATGACATAATCTTCATCCCATCATCCTTTATGGTTTGGAGATGAAAGCACAGAGCCTTTCTCCTGGACTCCAGGCTCCAGCGATGGTACTCCTGTTGCTCTAGAGATTCTGGATCCCATTTGCTCATTCACAAGAGAGAAAATTGCTGGAGACCCTTCTCCAGCATGAACACACAGCCCTCTGCCCCTGATGAAAACCGTAAACACCTCTGCACAGTTGAGAGACAGTGTTAGAGAGATTCCTGTCTCAGTTCAGGAAAGACGAGCCTCCGAGTTGGGAAGACTCTCCTTTACCTAGAAGCCCTTCTGTGCGAGCTTCTGTTACCAAACCTCCTGGCGGCAGTGGGTATCAGCCTGCTCTGGGACTGTCGGGTACAGGGGACATTACACAGGTTCATAAGGCTGGACGTGGCAGGCATTTTTATAACGTAGAGGAAAAACCATGGTGAACCACTGGGATATTATCTAAGACTGTGGCTTTTAAATCCACTGTGCCCTTTCACACACACACATGGCTACGTAATAAAACACACGTTTTGCAAAATAATAGCTACCCAAACTACGTGCAGTGAAGTGTAATAGTTTCCCCTTCTGTTTCACTTTTAAGAGTGCTATACAACCTCCTAAATTTATTTTTAAACTGGAACTAGAAAAAGAATATAAAAGGTTAATGAGGCAAGTGGAAATATAATTAAATTGATCTATTTATAGAAAAGCTCAGAAACACTGATGTGGACGTTTTAGATATCAAGTTCTTTTCCCTTAGGTGCTAGAATGATTCCCTTTATAGAAAATTCCAAAGGTCTGTGGACATTCGTTTAATTTTTATTAAAGGATAAGGCAGTAAGATTGCAGGCAGAAAAAGTCGTGTTTTACTTCGGTTCTGAATAAACCTGTAATAATTTAACAAGGTTACACTGCAATAGGGAAATACCTGATGGAGACAGTGTGTTTGTTCTGATCAGGGATTGTAAAGGGAAGCAAGAGGTGATGAGGCTGAGGGGCATGGGAGGGAGTGAAGGTCAAGGTTTCTTGGTCTGTGCACATCACCTAATTGGCTTCACTTCTGAACCCAGTGGAGAATGCTGGCAGCTGCGGCCGGGAGCACAAAGAGAACAGAGACTCCTGCGATTCAGGTCAGAGGTCACCAATAAACATCCAAATAAGGATCTGCTCATCCTTATTACACGGGCTGCAAGCATAACCCCAAAAGCCATCTTTCCGACTGCTCATACCGACACCATCACCCGGCCAAGCTCTCAGGGCAGAAACCTTTGTCTTCTGTCTGTTTTGAATCATCTCCAACAAAGCTACTGGCAGCCAGAGCTGAGTAGCCACTCGGGCAGCAGAAGAGCTATGAAATGTTTCCATTCTTAAAGAGCGGGGGAAAGAGTTAATTAAAAGATTGCGAGGTTCCAGTGACTAGATTTTGCCTTTAGATCTCTTTATCCGTTAAGAATGGTAATGTTCAAGCTTGGGCAAAAACATTGCCTCCCCCTCTCTGAAGCCTTCAACAGATGATAGCCCACACAATAACAACAATAATTTGATGATTCTATTCAATGTCCCAAATCCAAATTGGTTGCACACACAAGAGGAGCCCAAATTGTCAACCTCTTCACGCGCGCAAAAAAAAAAAAAAAAGTAATTGTTGCTGAAGTGCCAGTATTTGCAATGGCATGCAACGATCATTCAAATGATGAAGATTCTAAAGCATGAGTCTGTGAGTTTGGAAAGGATATCTAAGTTGAAATCATCCCAGTAAGACCAAAATACAAACCTAGGCACTGCCAGCACTATCATAGTGATCTATTTTCTCTCTCTCTTTCTTTCACACACACACACACACACACACACACACACACACACACACCCCTACACTTCTTTACTCCAGACATTATTTATCCCCATCATGATTTGGAATCCAAATACTAATATGATGACTATGCACTGCCCTCATTTTTATAATCCCAACCCTGTACGCCTACTGTTTAGAAGTTAAAGTCTTCTGAATTCTATATATTCTAGACAATCCAACCATTAACAAATTTGTTTCCAGAGACTGAAGTTCCAGGATTAGAAATGGCAGTACCAAATTCACACCCATACGCAGGAAAAGGCTTCTGGTAATGGTTTTGTAAATTAAAGGATTTCTTCAGATTGGCCAATTTACCTAAAGTTATTATTTGCCCTTGAGTGAATCTAGAGCAAACTCCCAAATTAAGGCCCAGCATGTTAACTGGATGGGATTTTTGACATCATCAGGTCCAAGTGCATCATCACACATCAAATCCCATAGCCTCAGCCTCTTGACCTCTTGGCAACAAGTGGCATCATGTACCTCTTGACAGAAATTCTCTCATTCCTAGGTTTCCATAGTTTTATTTTGGCTTTCTTCTAACCAAAAAGCTCCTTTCCACTACTAGCCCCCAAATGCTGCCCTCCCACCCTCACCCTCTGTCTGTAGCCTCACATTACACCTCCTCCGGGGTTGGTTCCATCCACCCTCACAGTTTCAACCCTCAGGGCTATATTAGTGGCGCTAATATCTATGTGTCCAGCCTCGATGATCTCAAACACAACATGCCCAACACTGAATCCACACTTTCCTTCCAAACCTCTTCTTTTTCTTGTATTCTTTTTCATAATGTCGTTCATCATTCACCCATCCAAAACTGTCATTTCTGAGTCCACCCTCAGTCAGACATCAATTTCTCAAAATTGTTTCTGAAATCTCTAGACTATTGCTATCAGCTTCATAATTACATTCTCTAAAGCCAATGTCTCCTATATACATTCCTCATCAGAGTTAGGATGATGATTTTCTCAAAGAGAGCTCTGACAATATTTGCTTAAAAACCTTTCGTGGTTTCCTATCACCTACAGGAAAATGTCCAACTACCTAGTATCCTTCCCATCTCAAACTATAATATTTTTTTGTCTCGTCTCACCATACAATCCATCTGCTTGTCACTCAGCCCCACTCACCTTCTCTCAACAATCAAATAAACGTTTTCCTCTGCTTACAGTGTTCCCATCTTCTACTTTTCTCACAACTCTGATTACTTTAAAACGTCACCTCCTCTAAAAAGCCTTCTTCAAATCTCCAGGTCCACTTAATCATTCCTGGGTGTTCCTATAGCACTTTGTTCACACTAATAATATCACACATGGACTATACCCTTCTTGTCTGCTAGATGGTAACCTGTTTTAGGAAAAAAAAAAAAAGGTACCTTGCTCTTTGTATAGCCAGGATTTAGTACACTTGTGCATAGTAGGTGCTCAATTAACAACTGCTAAGTAAATATGTAAACACAGTGAAAAACACTCTTGAATTAAGAGAAGATGTGAATTTCAGTCCTACCTTGGCTAGGACTCAAACTTTGAGCCTCATCTGTAGGTTGAGATAATAGACTCTTTTCCATCTATGAAGTACTATTACAAGAATAAATGAAATCAAGTTGAGGGAAGCACTATTTCTCTGTATTTCAAATACAGAGAAATATATTAAGTATAATCCAAGAGTATAATCTTTTAATGTCTATCCTTTCACCTAGATATATCAAAGGTTAAGAGACTCTATAGCCAATGTCTAAACTGGGGATGAATATAAGTAATGAAAAATAGGTACTTTACATATCTTAGCATTTAGTGTTCCTAGAAATCAAGGGTGACTTCAATTTAATATCATTATGCTGTACAGATCACATTAAGTATTAGCATGTAGAAGCACTCACTATGTTACAGAAAAAAAAAGCACAGGCTTTTGATTAAAATAGGTGTGAATCCTAGCACCATGTATTACTTTGCTTTCTTATTAGCATCATAAAATTATAAAATGCTAATTATAAAATGCCTTTTATAGCACTTCTTATATGTATAAGTACTTTACATATATTATCCCATTAATTCTCTCAAGAGCCCCATGAAATAGGTCCTATTATTCCCATTTTTACATACAAGAAAACTGAAACAGGGAGGTTGGTTAACTTGTCCCACGTAGCAAAGCTATTATGAGGCAGAGCTGGGATGTAAGTCTGGGTGGTCTGGTTTTAGTCTGGCTCTAACCACTAACCCATGCGGCCAATCTAAATAATGACGTGACAGGCTAGTACAATGCCTGACCCACAGAGAGTTCTTGACAAACACTGGTTTCCTTTTGCACTTAATGGTGCTTGGGTGACGATGATAAATGCAAGTGGTCCTGAGGTCCATCATTTCCTGACTACACACCCACGCCATATGGACTCCATGAAATGGAGATCTTACCTGTATGGTATACTACCCTCCTTCTCATATAAGTAGAATTTCCAAGAAAACTAGAAAAAAAAAATCAAACCATTTTAGCTAGCTATTAATTCATCCATTCAAACGGGAGCTAGATAGATCTATTTTTTCTTTTGTCGAATCATTAAAATGTCATTACACAGGGCCAAGGGCAAAGGTAGAGAGCTCCAGTTTTGTTCTTTCAGACCCTCTGGTTGTCTTTTGATAAATCCTAGCGCATCAATGCTGCTGTCTATTACAATCAGCGTGGTTCGCACTGTGTAAACTTGCTCCAGCTCTCCCTCCTCTCTGATAATCTTGGAAGCTCTCCTCTCACGGGGATGTTGCTGCAGTTCCCTCTTTAGCCTATCATTCAGGGAGGAACAGTGTGAAACACTCTCTCCAAATATAGCTCCCATCTCTGCAGTGCTGTTGGCTGGCGCCGGCTTCAGACCTGAAAAGTACATTTGCTTACAACTACTGGGGTAGACAGACTTCTTCATAGTTCCTCCAACTGGGTTAATTCTTACATACGTATCTTTGTTGGTACCAGCATGCTTTTTCATTGTTTTCTTAAAAATTTTTTTCTAGTTTAATATTGTTTTCTATTTCAATAAATACCATGTGTCTCCACTGTCAGCTACACAGGGGTTCTTGAATTACGTACTGGTGCATTACCAATATTTAATAGTCATATTTAATAATGATGTCTTTGGCATTTACCATGTGCCAGGTTCTATACTATATGCTTTACATGCATTCTCATAAGATTCTCAATAAATTTATAGCAACAGGACAACAAAGAATTATTGGGCAGAAAATGCCCATAGTGCCACGATTGAGAACTCTGATCCAGAGGGACTGGTCCTTCAATCTTTCACAGATAACTTTCCTCCCAACCATACATATCACCTGCTGTGTGGGTCTCCAGTAAGGCCATAAACTCTTGGGGCTTTGTGTTTTTCACTGATAAAATAACTAACTCATACGTTTTAATCCATAAAATAAAATAATTAAACTTGATGATCTCTAAAATCTTTCAGAAAAAGTCTGTTTTTGTTTTGTGGTTAATTAAAAAAAATATCTGGGTAATTTTGATAATCCAGAGAGAAAAAATTATAAATCCATTGGTCTACAGGCAGACATAAGTTCACATTGCAAGGGTCTTCTGGGCCAGCTTACCTGGGGAGATTTGCGCAGATGGTAAAACAGTGTATGTACGTTAGGAAAAATATTTTAAGGAATACTGACTACTAAGAATCGTACCAGTGAAAATACTAGGATTTATGTTAAAATAAGCAACTAAAGGGCACACTAAAAATAGACGAATTACCAAGCACGAAGAATCACAAACGCAATTAAAGAAAATCTTATTTAAAATCAAGGGGGTAGCAATTTAATGAGCAGTCAAAACTGCTCTGGGATTCTGTGAATCAGGCAACATCCAAGCCCAATTAAAATTCTAAACTATATACTATATGTACATGTATACACGCACGTTTTTAAAATTCCCATAGTGACAGTAACAGGGTTATCCTTTTATTTTGACCTTAAAATATCTTTCAGGTAAATGGGATTTATATTGGTTTGCAAATATTCATAGTAATTACAAATTTAGGAAAAATCACAGTAGGATACATGTAAAGGAAGTGATTTATTTATAGAACTCAAAGTCACATTTAGGGGTAGAAATTTGCATAGACCCATTTACTTCAATAGAATTAGCAGATAGGAACCTGACTCAATTCTCTAAGAACATCAGCGTTTTTAACTAATGGGAATTAGTCAGTCTGAGAACTATTAACGATCTTTAAGCCAAAATATTCAGAAAAGGACTCAATATAACCAAAGACATTACCATATCCACAGAACACAAGGTTTGACTTGTGAATTAAATCTACAGCAGTCTGTACCTTATACGTCCCTAAGAAATATTTCTCAAGCAATGAAAGAATTGTATTGCTGCAAATATACAATTTAATAACAATGGTAAACAATAAGTTACCTAATATTTATGGGAAACAATGTTTTCAGACAGATTATCTTTAAAGGAGTTTCTTTTTGTTCCCCCCTCATAAAAAAATACATTGAAACGTAAAAATTAGTAGAGAGTCAAAGAAATCCTACACGCCTCCTAATATAGTTGAAAGTGATATAGATCTGGATTAAAATATCGGCTTTGCTTTTGTCCATCTGTGACTCTGGGCAGGTTCCCAACTCAGAGGATGTATAAAAGGAGTGAAATACGAAAGACACCTAACGCAGTGCTTAGAGCCTTGTGTGTTCAGCACGAGTGCTGATTCTCCTCGTTCTAACATTTATTCAATCCAGCAAAGATTTGCTGAGTTGCTCTAATGAACAAGGTGATAAATTTTAACATATGGGCCTGGAACCAGAAGAGGTGACTTGCAGAAAGGATGTCCTGGCTTATTCAAAAAGAGAATTTTCCTCAGTGGTCTCCTATGGAAGGAGAAGACAGGGCGTGGGAGACACCGAGTTCAGTGGCTACTTAGAACAGCCACGTGACCCTCACACAGTGGCCGCTGAAGGCTCCCCAGCTAGCGTCCAGCCATCTCACTTGAAGCTCTTTTGTCGAAGCTCCACAGGCCCCGGTCCCTGGGGAACTAGTGTCAGGACTGCTGTCTGGCCCTAAGCTCATGAACACCAAGGCATGGTCTGACGTTGCCCATCACTGAGCTGCTAGACACCAAGGCACTGGCAGGTGGAAAGGGTCAGGTCATATTCACTGCATTTGAATCCTTCTGCCCCGTGACCTTGACAACTTAGGTTTTAGATGATCTCGGGTTTTTCTCATACCTTGGGTTTTTCTCAGCCGGCAGCGTGTTAAATAATGGCCAACACTATGCGCTTATAGATGGCTTGCTACTTGGTGTTCAGATAATCTTACTGAAACTGGCTGCTGGCTCCAGAAGGTCAGTGTGTCTGCTTCACCAGAAATGCCCACTCCTCTGAAAAAGATGGGAGGAATCTGGGCTGAGAGTCACCCAGAAGCATAGGACAGTGGGATGAATGCTCGGTGACAGTGACCACCCCCACCCCCGCCCCAGTCAGTCAACCTAAGTGACAAACACATCTTTTTTAGCAACATGGTGGTTACCAAAGAGGCCACGCAAGGTAATGGCCTATTTTGGGATTACTGCTCCTTTAAAGAATATGTCCCATCTCAGTTACCAAAAATCAATCAAGGGCCAAAGTTTGAGCTGTTTTTCTGTTTTCTTACTTAAATTGTTCTGGTGGTGAAAGTGATAAACTGCAAACAGGAAACACAGAAGAATATACTTGCATGAGTCAATGAACTGCAATTATTTTAACACGCCAGTGACAGCATGTGCTGTTCCAGTATCTTAACCTACTCATAAATTTCATTTTAATGCCAAAAATATCACTTATTCTGGAATGCACAAACTGTGCTGTAGTAATTATGTGCCACCTTTTCAAAGACTATATACAAAAATAGCAAGCAAGCTCATGGTTATGCTCCGGTTCAAAATGAGTTCTCATTAGCTTCACTAAAGAAAATGGCTTGTTCTCTTCTTACCTACGATGTAATGTATTTTTCACACTCTAAGTTAATGAAACACAAAAGTCTTTTTATGAGTAAGACACTAAGATTTACTTAATATAGTACCTCAATAGAGAAGAACATTGATTAGTTTCAGACAGCAGTAAGCCAAATTATGACTCATTTAGTTTTACCAAAGAGAGTAAGACTTTCTAATTTTAAAGGATCGGGTTTTAATTAGGTGAATGGCTTTTCAATATAGTCCCAAAGGTCAAGAAGATAGAAGAGACTAATGACTTTTTAATCTGCAGACTTTGGATTGTAATAAAACATCGCTTCATGACTTTTCTGAACATGGCCCTGTGTGAGAGGAACACTGACCTCTCCTGCACAGGTCTAGTGTTTGCAAGGTGAGCCTTAGAGATGCTGATCTGTTCCTTGAAACATTTGGTCTAAACTCCAGGTACCTCCCACCAAGTGAATGGCATCCAGATGGTCATTAATCTGATTAAGCAGAACAATTAGCTAACATGACCACAGATGGAGAGTCATTCAAGACACTGGTGCTAGTGCCCAGTGTAACCGGCTGGGTGTGGACAGCGTCTTCCCTCAGGAAGCTCACAGTCTAGCAGGAAGGACAGCTAGGTAAGAAATTAATCTCAGTGAAGTGGAATCCATTTCATACAATAAATGCATTTAGGAAAGGAAGAAAGAACAAAGTAATGATACAGTAGATGTACTTTCCATAGAAATAAGCTCAAACTGATAAGGATAATATCACCTAATTGCTTCAAACTCTCTATGCATGTAGTTTATCAGGGCTAAAAAGTAAAGGCATGCAAGTATATAAGAGATTAAATTCGTTCCAGAGCAAACATCAACTGCTATTAACAAACAACTATTGTAACCAATGCCTCTTATTCTGACTTCACAGAAAACTTGACCTTTCTGTTACAGTTCTCTCATTGCCCGAAAGGTCACAATTTGGCATATCTCACTGGTCATGTGCTATTTACAGAGACAGATTCATTTTAAACTATACAGGTAAGGTTTACGATCAACCTCTAAGATTTCCTTCTAGAGTAACACTTGGGTCCCCTTGGAGTATCAGGTCTACCAGATGCCCATCTCCCTAAAAACATCAGGCAGCACTATGTATGTCCAGCTACTTCTTTCATATTTCTTTCTGTGTTTGATAACAGCTAACTCCAAAGGACATTTCTATTCTATAATCTGTAAAAAGTCCCCTTGCAGAACCTCCAAAGCAAAACTCCTCAGAACAGAGAAGCACTTGCTTGTAGGTCTTGGGGAGTAGGCAACTAGGTCTCAGAAACACTGGTAGGAGAACAGGAAAAGATCTCAGGATATAATGACTCTCAAGGGTCAAGTGTGGGTTAGAAAGTAGATGTATCCCTCAGCACAGGCCCAGCAAGAATCGCTCTGCTGTGCATAGGAGAAGAAATGAAGTTTGTCATCCCTCAAATTAAATCTTGCCTTCAACATAAGGCAAATAAAAAGTATGGAATATAAAGTCATTACTCCATCCCTCCAGTGAGTGATGCGCCTGACAACTGCGGATGGGTTCATATTCTATCATTCACTAATCCATTCATACTTTCAATAGATATTTACCGAGTGCCAGGCTCTCAGAATACAGCTGTTGACAAGACAAGAACCCTGTCCTTGTGGAGCTTACATTTTCACAGGGTGACAGACAGTAAACAATTAATGAAAGATGTAATATAACAATTTCAAGTAGTGATAGTATGAAGAAAAATAAGGGAGGGTGAGGGAAGAGAGGATAAGTAGCAGATGAAGTTTTTAATGCGGCCACGGAAAACTCTGACGAAGGGGCGACGGAGCAGAGTCGGCAACGCTATGGAGGGGTGAGCCAGGTGAGTATCTGAGGGGAATCTGCAAAAATTGAGGGTGGTGCCTGGTAACTCTCCCTGTTCACAAAAGTAATAAAACCTCATGATTTTATAATTACCTTTTGTTGGAAGATATTTTCCTCAGGGTACAGGAGGCATAGAAGCAAGCTGAATTTTCAAAATGAGTTGGTTAAATAAGGGAGAAATAGATAAATGTCTCCCAGATAGTCTCGTTTGGGAGTCATCCTCACATATTTCAGATGCATAAAGAGATATCTGCTGTGTGAATAATAATTCTATCCAAAAAGTTGAGGGGGAAGAGGGTTCCAAAGGGCCTGAGATAGCAGCAAGTTTGGTGTATTTGAGGACCAGCAAGGAGAAAAGAGGGTCTGTAGGAGGGTGAGAGGAAGTATGGTTGGAAAAGAGGTGGACAGAATACAGGGGCCAAATCAGGTCACACCCTGGGGGCTACAGCAAGAACTCTGACTTGGTCCAAAGTATGATGAGACGCCCCTGGAAGATGTAAGCAGAGGAGTGATGTCCTTTGGTTTTCTTTTTTTTTTTTTTAAGTGTGTTCTATCTGCTATACGGGGAACAGATTGCAGGGGCAGGAATGGGAGCTGGACAGCGGCTGGAGGTGATAGCAGCAGTCCAGGCAGAGATGATGATGGCCGGGACTCAGTGGGTGCTAATAAAGCTGGTAAGATGTAGTCCAATTCTGAATATGTTTCTTCTCACAATAATGAGAGTGAACATATATTCGATGCTCAGAGCTGCCCCTTTGCTGCGTCGTGTAGTGTAAGAGCTCATGACAGCTGTGATAGGGACCCGTGAGGCTCATTTCACAGGTGGAGGCTTAGGTGAATCACATGGTTCCCGAGCTCCCGGGCCCTCTCTGCCCAGCACGAGCCCAGTTTTTGCAGCTCCTATACCACTGTGCTCACGTTCTGGAATGGTGGAATCTCACTCTTACCAACTCAGTGACGTCAAACTTCTATCTTGAGCCCCACGTTGCTTTCTGTTTCCCTGACAATCGACCCAAAGGACAATTGGGTACCACAATCACCTTTTCCACCACCACCCTTTACTGCCCCCCAAACTGGGTAATGCCAACCTTGATGAGCAAAATGGGGTCCTCCCTACTTGGGAAAAATACCATGGTACTGCTACCTCTTCTGCGAGAGGCCTACGATCAAAATAACGAGCATTTAGCCTCTCAGTGAAAATTTCAGCCAGCAAATTCAATGTAATTAAAATGTCCAGGCATTTCTGACTCATTATTGTGCTCTTTGCCGGGTTTACAGAATGTGTACTTTCCTCCACTGGCTGTGTTTGCCATTTGTTTGTCTTCGTGCGGGTCTCCAAAATTGGGCGATTATTAGTGAGTCAGTAATTCATGTCCTGAGGTAATACTTAACTGCACCTACTATCAGTTTTCATCGTTACAATGAACACATTTTAAACGTCTTTCTTTTCATGGAGGATTTTGATATCGTCAAAGGAAAAAGTACTCTTTCTTAAATAACTGAAGAACCACGGGATAGAAGAACCAGAGGAAGACTCTGGATTCACCCAGCGTGGTGGCCGTCAATCCCGGCAGCACCTCAGAATCATCTGGAGGGTGCCCTCCCACCACCAGACAAATCAGAATCTCTGCAGGTGGGACCTGGGAGTCTGTAATTTTTAAACTCTCCAGATGATGCTCACGTGCGACCAGGATGGAGAAGCACTGATCTAAACCAAGTTCCCCTCCAGGAGCCTCCTGCTTGTCATGTTGAAATGAAAGAAAACCAAATGAAAGAGACCAGAGAGGGGAAGTGACTTGCCAACGGTAAAGCCAATTTGAGGCAGAACCGCAACTGAAACCCAAGTTTCCTAATTCCCTGTTCAATTTGCACTGAACATCCCCAAGACACAGAAGAATCGAGGGGAACAGTGGGGGTTTCACCAACTGCAATCCTGATGATTCTATCATTGAGGCTTTTTTCCTCTTTTGATTCTCCACCTTCTGTGCCAAAGCTGTGCCAGGACCCTGCAACGGCACTGTCAGCTGACAGATACTCTTTCTCCTTCAAAGGACAGCCATACTAGGGAGTGAGCGTATAACTGAAGACATCACTAAATGGGCTTGAAAAACAAGACAAAACAAAACAAAACGACCCTGCTCTATAGCTACACATGAATAGCTTTTGACTTACTAGTGCCATATTCAGGATCTTGATCTAAGAAAGTAATCACGGAGATGCACCGATTTTTAGGCCCATACAGACATTTACAGCAGCGCTGTTTATATGTAGGGGGAAAGTAGAAACATCACAGAAACGTTGAGGAAGTTTCAACATGCGCCTTTAAATTTTAAAAAGCTACGAAAACCTATGCAATATATTCCCAGTTTGGTAAAAGTAAATATGTAACCACAGAATGAGAAAAACACTAGAGTTTAGTGGGTGAGCGGTTGAGTTATTGAGGTTGTCTTCCTCCCGTTTTAAATGTCCCATACTTTCAAAATTTTCTATAAGGCATATGTCTTTCATTTTAAAATATATGCTCACATATACACATATGTATTAAAGTTACGGGACAATAAACATATGCACAGAATTGTATTTGGTTACAAAATTTTTGGATACCCTGTAACTTCTGCTTGTTACTGGTATGTCTTTTTTCTCCTGAGTTGAAGGGCATGAACAAGGCTCCCACTTCATGTCATATTCTACACAATGACTCAATTATTTTAACAGGAGACTCAAATTAGAATCTCCCTGACCTCATTTATATAAGTCAAAAGCTAAGAAAAAAATGTTAGTGTCATGAAATATTTTTTTCATGAAATTAGAGACTAACATGTTAACGTAGTCCATCTTTCCAGTCTTATTTAACAGATCTTAAGATTTACTGAGCGCTTTCCATTTCCACCAAGGACCATTCTAGTCTTTGGGAACTTTACCATGAACAAAAACTGTCTGAAAGCCTTGCTTCTTGTAGCCCTTACATTCTGGTCGGAGGACACATGCTAAGCGTAAGTAAAATGAAGCAGGGAGAGGGGCAGGCTGTGCTGGGGATGGGAAGGGGGAGGTATGCTGCTATCCAAATAGAGTAACTAGGAGTGCCTTAGTGATGCGGTCACGGAGAAGTGACCTTAGAGAGGCGCAGTCCTTCGTATCTGGGAGAAAGAACATTCCAGGCCCCTTGGTAAATAAAGGAGAAAACACCTTGATAAGTAAAGGGGAAAACATCTTTTCTCTTCCGCTATTCTTTGGGTCATTTGGAACTACATGCAGGTGTAGTCAGTTCATGGTTACAGAATGGCCAGGTGAACGTCTTCTGTAGAAAATCGGGACCAGGGAAAATAAATACTTATGGGTAAAAAAAGGCATTTGTATAGGTTCACTGACAATACCTCTGAAAAACCTCATGTGTTTGCCTTTTCAATAGTGCTTACATGGACTGTGTGTGTAAAAAACCATTTATGATGGAGAGATAAGAGGCTGCACTGGTTAATAAGAAAGAAAACGTTTCCTGGATCTTACCTAATATATGAGCTCTTTATATATCTTTGCCTGGAAAGAACATGAATAAGCCATACATTTAGTGCAAAAATACTTTCTTTTTTCAAATCTATAGCATGAAATATATGTCCATACACTGAATATGGAAAAGCCTGACAATCTGATACACGAGCTTTAATTTTATGACAAATGATGCTTATTTCTACCGAAACAGATTTTCTAAATACTGCTATTTCATGGAATAGACGAGATTTTTTAAAAAACATACTTGTAGAAACCAATTTATAACCAATGCTTTTGAAGCAGTAAAAGAAAATTTTCCTCTCATCTAGAAAAATAAAAGAACTAGATCTAATACTAGTCATTAATATTTTTACTTCAATCTATAAAGCACACTTATCCCACCACAAGTTAAACCGCCAAGTGATGAACCCCTCAAAGTTTAAAATAAAAGATGATAGTATACCTATAGACAAGGTTTCAATTTAATAGAACCACCGTAATTGCAGCTTCGTAGAAGAACAATAACACAGCACAAGGCAGCCTTATTTCTCTGGATTTTATATCACCACAAAATCCTCCAGATCTGAGATAAAATGAAAGTCAAATTCTATTCAGGTTAACTCAAATTTAGCACCTCTCAATTCACGTGATCAAATACACAGAATTTCAGCATCACTTCAGTCACTCAGTAATAAGTGAAGGTCCTCCTTTGAGTATATACAAAATGAAGTATCTCTTCTGGGGATAAACTGAAGACTTTCAGGGGCTATCAAAGTATTAAGTTCTTTATATACCAAGTTTCATGTCCAAAAATGCAACAATAAAGGTCAAGGTCTTCCTTTTAAAAAGTTGAGACTGGTTTCTAAACAAATTAATATTGCATCGGAAACATAATCAGTCCTTTCTCAAAAATTAAAAGAATAAGTTATAGAGTCCTGGGTTCTTTTAGAATCTTTCCTGATTTCATGGTCATAAAATTCCTTCCTTTTTGAGAAGCCAAGGGATTTTTAAGAACAGAGGCATCAGGAGAGATGAGGATGAGATTCTTACTCAAGATTAGAAGATAAAGGTAGGATTCCTTCCAAATCCCCAGATACGTATTTCTATGAGCTGAAATGAGTAAACAAACCATACAGTATCTTGGTTTTTTTTGTTTTTTTTTTTGGCTGCGTTAGATCTTCATTGCTGCGTGCAGGCTTTCTCTAGTTGCAGCGAGCGGGCGCTACTCTGTTGCGGTGCGCGGGCTTCTCATTGCGGTGGCTTCTATTGTTGCGGCGCACGGGCTCTAGGCATGCAGGCTCAGTAGTTGTGGCTCATGGGCTTCGTTGCTCTGCAGCATGTGGGATCCTCCCGGGCCAGGGCTTGAACCCGTGTCCCCTGCATTGTCAGGCGGATTCTTAACCACTGTGCCACCAGGGAAGTCCCCAGACCATACTGACTTACATTGTCCATAATGTTATTTAACACTGATGTTGAATTATGGCTTTTAATGACAAGAGCCTGGAGTTCTTGGCTATTAGATATCTGCCTGCCGGTAGAGAGCCAGGTGAGGAGGTACAGTTTAGCACCAAATAAATAAACAAATACTAAGTGAGGCGGGTGATATTGCTTTGGCCTGGGAGATTAAGACCAAGCATAAATAAGTTTTCTATATGTATCTTAAGAGGGAAACGGAATGGAAACCAAGGCTGTTGCTAAGAAATGTTTCTTAAATATCTAAACGATAGAGAATCACAAGCTCTCAGGCTTGGGAAGACCCTTCTGTCATCACCCATCAGAACTCTGGGCATAAATCCTGTGATCAGTTTCCACCTGAATGCAAGAGAAAGCTTCACCTCCCAAGAAAACCTCTTCCATCTCTCAACAGTTCTAACTTTATGAGTTTTTCTCCCTTTACTAAAGCAAGTCTGCTTTCTATAACTTCTCCTCACTAACCCTAGTTTGACTCCATAAAGCTGAGGTTCCAAATACATAAGCCTCAGGGTTGAGGCCAGGGGCACATAGGAGCAGAGCTGGCCGAGAGCCAGGCCATAAGTAGTGATGGGGCTTTGGGCCAGGTAATGGGCACACTGTTCACCTAAACCGCCAGCCACTGCTCTGCAGGGACATGGGCCCCTGTCATCAGATTTTCTCATCAGAAGCCAGAAATTTGTATTTCAGTAAAAATATCCTGGGTTTTGAATATATAAGGAATAAACTGTGGAGTTCAGGCAGCTCTTAGAGCTCAACTAATTCACACCTTTCATTTTATAAGTAAGAAACTGAGGTCCAGAATAGAAAGTGGTGGACCGAAGCCAAATGGTTAATCAGAGGTCAGTCTGGAGGAGAGCAGCCCCAAACACAAGGTCCCATCTCTCCTGTCGCAAAAATGCAGTCTGCAAGGCTTGTTTTTTCAGCTTAAACATGGTTTGTCTTAAAGAAGAAAGGAGATTAAGAGAGAAAAGCGAGCTACCTCTTCCAGTTATGAAGGAAGAAAAAGGCCCTTCAACCAAAGTGCATTTGGGTGATAGATGTGCTAAAGTATTCGGAAATGGGCATCAGCTTTAGATCACTTCCTGTCTCCATTATGAAGTCATTACTGTCACAGCTAGTCTGTATAGTATCCTCTCAAGTTGAGAAAGTATACGGGGCAGCAGCTACAAGCAGAGACTCAGGAGACACTGCTCAGGTTTGCAAGCCTGGCTCCATCACTTACTACCGGCATGACCAAGTCACTTCCCCTGTCTAAGCCTCAGTTTCCTGGACAGCGCCAACCACAGTACCTACCGCTCAGTGTTATCGTGAGAATTAAATGACCTAATACACAAAGTGCTTACAACACGCCTGACGCAGAGTAGGCACCACACAGGCAGAGGGCTACCTTCTGCTGAAGAGAGGTGAACATATTACTTAAAGGAAAATGTAAAACAAAACTGCACAAAAATACTCTAGAAAATATGAGTCCTGAAAAAAAAAATTCTAGTAGCTAGTTCCTTTACAGAGGTTAAGGCAAAGGTGGACTTCATCCGTTAAAGTCAATGTAGTGTGAACTCACGAATTAAAATCTTAGCACCCACTTACACAGGAAAGAGCCTCAGTACATCTACGTGTTCTCCTCAAACCTTGGAGAAGGTCCTAGAATACATGAGATATACTCCATCTTGGGTTCCTCCTCGCCAAAGGCTGAGCTTATTTTCTGAATAGTTACTGCAACCATCTCCTCCCTCGCTCCATCTCTAAGTTACTATTAGGAATCCAGTCTCTCAAAAGTTCTTCCTAGATGTTTAGTTTCCTCCTTTCCCTTTAACTATGTACTAGTGAAAGATGAGAAGATAGCACACCACACTCTTCAAAAAAGGAAAAAAAAATATGCATCATTTCTTCAACATCACAACTCAGACACTTAACCACCTCCAAACACTTACTGATCTACCATGTTTATCATATAAATATATGTAATCCATACATAGATACATCTCCTATTGCTCTGATGAGATTTCAGTTTAACCCAAGAGAACGCACAAATGCCACAGGAGAATGCTCAAATATTCACCAGCCATCAGAGGGAGCTGGGACACCCTGTCTCGAATCACAGAAACCACAAAGAGAAACTGGCACGATGGCTCTGGTGTCTAAAGCAGGAGAGGGTCAATACAGAGCTCTTTCCTAAGGCTGCCAGAGCCTCGGTGACCCCCGGGGTCTGGTGATCCATGCAGGAGCTCCTGTGTGTCACTGTGTACAATGCCTATGAGAATTAGCATGTATTGACGGCTAGGTGCCAGCTACGGACGCAAGCACTGTACGTGTGTGAACTCATTTAATTCTCATACCAAACATCTCACAAATGAGGAAACTGAGGTCCTGAGAGGCTAACCTGCTCAAAGATCCACAGTGAGGAAGTAGCAGAAGCAGGACACAAACTCAACGGGCTGGCGAGAGGCTAAACGGCTAACTTACCACTTCCCAAAACTGCCTCTAGAAATGGCTGCTATCACTTCCCTCACGGTTCACAGGCATCTGACCAGCTCCAAGGAGATGGTTTAGATCTGGCTGCTTTTTTTTTTTTGTGGTACGCGGGCCTCTCACTGTTGTGGCCTCTCCCGTTGCGGAGCATAGGCTCCGGACGCGCAGGCTCAGCGGCCATGGCTCACGGGCCCAGCCGCTCCGCGGCATGTGGGATCCTCCCGGACCGGGGCACGAACCCATGTCCCCTGCATCGGCAGGCAGACTTTCAACCACTGCGCCACCAGGGAAGCCCGGGTCTGGCTGCTTTTACCTGTACCTGGAAGTGTACTTCTGGGGCTCTCAGGTGGAGGCTGGATTTCTACATAGCTTTTTACTCAAGCCCTCCGGTTGCTCTTTCACAAAGCCAACCTGGGAAGAAGTTCTCTAAAGCACGAAAGATGCAGTTCCTCACATCCTTTTAGAGGGGACATATAAAGTCTCTGGTCCATGGGCTTTATTTTTCCTTCATAATTGGAAGAGACAGATCTCTTTTCTCTATTAATCTCCTTTCTTCTTTAAGACAAAACGTGTTTGAGCTGAAAAAACAACGGCGAGCAAGGGAAAAAGGAGAAAAAGGAAAAGCAGAGGAAGAATTAATATTATGTTAAAAAGTAACTGTTAGTCCTCGGAAACGCAAACAAAAACGGCAATGAAGACACCACCTCACAACCACTGGGAAGGCCAAAATCAAAGATAGAGAACAACAAGTGTTGATGAGGATGTAGAGAAATGTTCCACCTACTCAATGTTCCTCCTACACTGCTGGTGGAACTGTGAAATGGTGTGTTTCTTTGGAAATCAATCGTGCAGTTCCTCAAAAGGTTAAGCCATACAGTTGCCGTATGACCCAGACTTTTCAGAAATTTCACACCTGGCTGTGTTCCCAAAAGAAATGTCCACACACAGACTTGTACATGAATGTTCACAGAAGCATTATGCATAATAACCAAAAAGTGGAAAGAACCTAAGTGTCCATTAATTGATGAATTTTGAAAATGTGGTATAAACATAGAAGGAAATATTATTGGGTAACAAAAAGGAATGTAGTACTGAGACATGCTACAGCACTGACAGACCTTGAAAACATTATGCTGGTGAAAGAGGCCAGTCACAGAAGAACACATATTACTTGATTCCATCCATATGAAATGTCCAGAATAGGCAAACAGAGACAGAAAGGAGATCAGTGGTTAACTAGGGCTGGTATATTGGAGAGTAATGAAGAGTAACTATTAAGGGCCACAGGGCTTCTTACTGGAATCAGTGGTGAGGGTCCTCAACTCTGTTGGCAGAGGAAAAGCCATTAAACTGTGTACTTTAAATGAGTGAACTGTATGCTATGTGAACTCTCTCTCAATGGGCTCATATTTTTAGAGAGATTTAAAAGAAATGGTTACAAACTAAAGCTACTAGTCTATCCCAGGATAATCTGTGTCTTTGTGAATGAGAAACCATAATTGCAGAAGTGTCAGAAACCCAAAATCATAAGCGGGAAAGGAAAAATCAGAAAGAAAGGCTCTATGGAAAGGGGAAGGGGAAATGATTTCTATTTAACTGAATTTCAAGATAGTGGGTGTGTTGGGGTCACATCACCGCAAATGCATAGATATTACACAGTGGGGTGCATAACACTAAATTCAGACTTTCTCCTCACCCGAAAGCTATCAGTGCTGAAAATAAAGGATCTAGAGGAGAGGTGAGATTTTTTAAAAATGCAAAGGCTGATGTTCACTTTTTGGAGACTGAAGTAAAAAGTTCACAAGTGTAAGGATCCTCTGTTATATTGCATCCCATGTTCACAGAATAAGAATATTTGATTAGCATCTAAAATGTACACCATTTCCTAAGATAAATTTGAGTCACAATTCTAAATTCAACTAGAAAAAGTAAAGCCTTCACATTCTAGAGCTAAGTGTAACATACTGACAGCCAGACCAGCGCGGGCACTGGTTCACATTCAGGTAGAAAGAGTTAAAAGTTCGCCAAGCCACCCTGTCATGGATCTCCTTATAATGAGACTTTAGCAGAAATCAATGCAATCTATGACTAAAGTGAATCCAGTCTCCTAAAGTGGCAATACACCAAATGATAATATGGAAGCCTCACGGCTATTAGCAGATACGTTAACACATTTTTGCAAACAGAACAGTTAGTAGAGAATTTCCTTGACATTTTTTTAGCCTAACTTTCAAATTATCACCAAGCCCTTTATTTAGTCTCACTACATCTTAATCAAGCATCATTTGTGTGGCAAATCAGCTTATGGCTTCCTTTAAAAACAGGCGAACCATTAACTGACCCAATGTGTTGGCAGTTCTTTTTAGACAGGAATAAATGATGCCTCTTAACTTTGTGCTCCAAGCTGCAGAGTTTGATTTCACGCATATGCAAAAAGAAACATTTAAAGGATCCTGCAAAGTCAGCTAACAATCTTCTGCGAGTTTAAAGAACAACAATAACAAAAACCCTCCTTCACACTCCCCCCACGGAGGTTTATATATTAAATATGCTTTTAAAGATACCTTACATGACTTAAAACGCTCTTTCCATAGTCCTCCAAATCCTTGACTGTCATAAAGTTTAAATAGTGCTCTTATGACTCAAGGTCAGAGTACAGTCTTTTCACTTACAAAACTGTTGAGCTCAAGAAAGTATACCAAATGTTCCTCAGTGCTCTATCCTAACTTTTCCAAGAAGTTAACTGTCCCTTCCTCCTTTTCATGAATTAGTACACTGCATTATCTTTGGCCCCTGTGTTAGAAGCACTGACCTTTCCCCACTCCACCTGTTTGCATTAGGGTTAACAAGTTCCTTGTCTGAAACAGCTGGTGTTGACTACCAAAGGCAAACCCACTGTACATTTCCGTAATAGGTGACATGAGCTCTGGGAATGAAAACTTGTCCCCAGAGAATGCACCACCCCCCAGGCCAAAGCCTGGTACTCCATTTCAGTAGCATTAACTGTTTATTTTCTTTAAAAGCCAGATTTTGGTAATGTTTTGATTCGGTGACTCCAGTCAGAAAATGCATCTGTCACTTCCACTCCCTCCTTCTCCTTCCGGATGCCACAGCCTCAAACCCAGCAACCCCTCTGGGGAAGGAGGGCAAGGTTCTCCGGACGCACAGAAACAACAAGTAACCCTGGACTCAAGGAGGCAAGGCTGCTAAAACGAGCTGGTTTTGCTGACAAGCCTGGGGAGGACTTTGTTGTTCCTACCACGGAAGCACTGTTATGTCAGGCATACAGGGAAAGAGCGAGTTTTAGGACAGTCATGGACTTCTCATCCCGGCACCCTGCAATCACTACGAAAAGCTTATTCTTTCTACCCTGAAATCTTCTCGCCATAAAGAAAACCTTCATCATATTTAACCTCCCAAGCGGGCAAAGGACAATGCAACACTGTAAAAGCAGGCATATCTTTACGGCCACCATGCTCTTGGTGGCTTTTTGAGGATTGTTACTCTTTACCATCGTTCCCGCCTGTCAGCTCCTCCGGATGACAGCTTGGCAGAGCACAGGATTTTCGGTATTATTTATGACTCGCGTCAACCCAGCGGGCGGCGCGGGGCGGGGTCGGAGGAGCGGTACTCAATCTCCCACGAAGAGCTGAAACCCGACTTGAGCAAGTCGGCAGTGACGAGCGCCAGCACCAGTAACCCTACCCGCCTCCTGATACACAAACGCCGGCCTCAGGAGTATACCTGATGCACACACCCAAGTGAAGAGCTGAGTTATCAGATCTCCCGGTTCCAAACAGGTGCGGGGCCGCTCACTGGCCGAGAACAACATCCGAACCCTACCCCCCACACCCCACCTACCAGATCCTCCTCGGAAAAGTTAGCCCCCCTCGGCCAACCTTCGTCCGAGTGGCGCGATGCTAATTGGAATGCATTCTCTGGTGCCCCCAATGCTGTTAGTCCTCTCTTCTTTGTAAACCCCACGAAGTGACGCAGAGCAAAACTTAGTAGGTCCGAGGAACAGAGACGCGTCTTTCGCAAAGCACGGACTTCGCAGGAAGGCGCTAGGAGGCAGGCGCTGGATCCTTCTCGGCGCCTCCATCCTCCTCTGGCTCCCCTCCCCCGCCCCGCGCCCGCCGGGGCCGCTTACCTGCGTGGGACATGGTGATGGTCTCGTTGTTGTTGGAGCCCACGTTGAAGATGACCACGGCGGAGGCGTTCTGCAGGAACGCGTTCCGGATCTTATCCCTGTACGTGCAGTTGCCCTTGGGGATGAGGGCTATCCAGTTCTTGCCGTGCGCCGGGGAGGCGAACTTGGTGTTGGGGTCGCAGGCCAGGCGGTCGTGGGCCGAGCTGGCCATGACCACCTCCCCGCGGGCGTCCTGCTTGGGCGAGTGCTCCCCGTAGCGCCCGCACTCGGTCTTCTCGGTGTGCAGCTCGGCGGTGGTGCCGCCGCCGCCGCCGCCCGCCGCCCCGGCCCCGGGGTCCGGCGCGGGCTCGGCGTAGGTGATGTTCACGAAGGCGGTGTACCATTCTTCCTTCTCGGCCACGGTGAAGTCCAGGCAGAGCAGATGCACGAAACAAAAGGAAAGCAGCCATGTTGAGAGAGCCAGGCTGCGGCACGCTTGGATGAGAGACATTGCCATCTTTATCCGCCGGGGCCCCCTCCCCGCCCCCGGCGCGCTCCCCCCGCGCCGTCCCTCCTCCCCAGCCCCGGCCAACGCCGGGCCGGCCGCTTGTCCTTCTTCTCCTCCTCCTGCTCTTGCTCACTCCCGGGCCCGAGGGGCCGCGGCCGGGACGCGCAGCCGCCGCGGGGACCGGCTTCCGAGCGAGCGGGTGGCGCCGGCCCCTTCCCTTTTCAGCCGAAGCACGGCGGTTGCATCTCGCTTCGCGGGCGCCGGCGGGCCGCGGGCGGAGGGGGCGCTCCGGGCTTGCGGCGGAGTCCGGCTGCCGAGCGTCCTGCTCCTTCGCCCGGCTTCTCCTTCTCTCATAGGGGTGGCAGGGGGCCCGGGAGCGTGCGGGGTGGCGGCCCGGCGCCCTGCAGCCCCGGCGGGGCCGGGCGCGGCTGCTCCGAGCCCGGGGTGTCGGCGAGGAGTCCCGGCTGCCGTCGCCGAGCGCTGGGGCGTGCGGGTCCGGCTGGAGGCGCGGCGGCCGCCCCTGCTGTGCGCCGGGTCCCTCAGGCTGCGCCCGGCACACACTTGCCACGGGAGGGGCCGGCTCGGGGGTAGCGAGAGCAAGCCGGGAGAGAAGAGTACGCGGTCCGTGTGTGTGTGTGTCTGTCTGTATATGTTTGTGTGTGTGTCTAATGTGTGCGTGCAAGGAGGAGCTTAATGTGATGTCAAAGATTCTAGGCTTCTCTTGCCACGCTCCCTCGGTCTCTCTATGGGCAGCAGCGACCCCTGCCGGGTCTCAAATTCAACCTAATCTGCGACTTGGTCCAGGTGGAGGCAAAAGGGGAAGCGACCCCTTGACCTATGAAGAGAGGAACAACTTCCTGCGTCTCAAATGTAGAGAAATGTGTGTATCTCTCATAAACAACTTTCCCTAATTACCCATCCTAGGGCCAACTGGTAAGCTGAGTCCTCCGAACACAATGCCTGGAATATCTAGGGCAGTGACTATCAAATTTAAATGTACATCACCGTCACTGTCACGTGTGTGTGTGTGTGTGTGTGTGTGTGTGTGTGTGTGTGTGTGTTAAAACTCAGACTGATGGGCCCTGCTGCAGAGTTTCTCATTCCGTACATGTGAGGTGGGTTCCAGAATATGCTTTTCTGACAAGTTCCCAGGTCATGCTGATGCTGCACTGTATTAGAATGAGTATAGAAATGGGCTTCTTTCTTACCCTCTGGCAGCAAACATGTGGCATTTGTTTTCCTCTAGAATGAGTGTTTTCTAACTCTGTAAGAAAAGAAATTGGGTGAGCTATTTCTTCACTGTGTTTATTCTGGTTGTCATGACTGGTAACAGAGGACTTAGAGCAGCAATAGAGCCTCAATAGGCAAGGCAGGTTTTTTGGGTTATTATTGTTTATAGGATATTCTCCAGTTGTGCATAGAGCTTACAACTAGTCAGTGGAGAGTACAGCCCCTCTAGAGTCGTGTTCTTAAAACTTTGACACAGCACACTTCCTTACCAGTTAAATGTTTGAGTGGTTATCTTTTCACACCAGCAGTTTCTTTGGCTTGAGATAGCACGTCTCGAAAGCAATTTGTGTGATGGTTCTTAATCACCCACCTTGTACTTCCCAACTGGCAATCTTTCAGAGAACTCAGGACCCATTCTTGATGAAAACAAAAGTCCACCTTTTCCCCAGGACCTTAGTTAGCATGTTTACAGAAATCTGTTAATGGCTGTCCACCAGTACAACTGCTGTTTTTCCAGAAGCAGTAGGAACAGCTGGTGGCTGTTAGGGGAGAGAAAAGAATCCCAGCTATACCCAAATTAGAAGCAGGCAGAAAAAGAACTACTTAGAAGCATTTGTCTCTATGGTATTGGATGTGCTGGGTTTCTGTATTTCCCTAACTTATTCATTTTAGAAAATAGGCTTCTAGGCAATTGGGACAGTGCTTTTTATAGTGCCTAATGCCAAAAAGGCAAAAGTGAAGAATGCCTGGCTGCTGGTTCCTGAACCACCAGAGATCTGAGTCCTTTGCCTAAAATCCCCCAGCAAGGTTTTGTACAGATGTCTCACAAACCAAAGTGGTTCCCCATATCTCTGTCTCTTAGCAGTTTTTCTCCAGCCACAAAACTTAGTGAATCTGTGTCATTAAGAATGCACAACTACCCCTGTCGTTTTCTTCCCTTAGAGGAAAAGTTAGAGGCTGAGGAGATGGCAGGATCAAGGAGGTAGCATCCTGGCTGAGAGATTGATTAATTACAGGGACATTGGGCAAATAAGTAAAATATTAAATATAATGGGAGCCAGGTTTCTTAGTGTGGGAGAAGGAATTTACGAATATGGAAGGAAAGAAAGCTATAAATGTTATTGAACTCAGGTTCTGCTGCTGGCCACTAAAAAGCCAATACCCGAGAGACAGGTGTTGGCTGGAAAGGAAAGGTTGCTTTATTCAGGAGGCCAGCAACCTGGGGAGAAGGCAGACTCGTGTCCAAAAACCAATTCCAAAGATTCTGCTTGACCATGAAAAGTTTTAAAGGGAGAATCATTTGGGGAAGGGGTCAGGGTCTTCATTACCCTCCCCTGTGTGCAGACTTTTTTTCTGATTGGTTGGTGGTGAGGTAACAGAGCTGGTGGGCAGAGTTCCAGCGATATTGTGCTCAGCCTGAAGTTGCCATCCTCCACCTGGGTAGGGGTCTTAGTTCCTGCAGAGGAACTCAAAGATATTGTTATATACATTCCTTGAGGAGGAACCAGGACCCTCTGCCCCGTTGCTGCACTGCTGTTTCTTGACTGCGCCTCCTTTGTTTCTTTCTCCTTCCCTGATAAGCAACTATTTGAATCTGCCCTTTGGAACCCAGGGAAGGTCGAGGAGGCTGAATGAAGCCTATTTACTAAACAAAAAACGGGGGGACACGGAAAGGATTTGTACCCAGGAGGGCCCTACAGGATCCTGTTCAGCTTCATAAAGAACCCTGAGGTGTTGGATTGGATTCAAAATGAGTGTGAAATCATTATATATATATACACATATACACCATAGCTATTTTCATTCAGAGGCCAGAGCAACGGACACATCAAGTGGCCAGAAGATCTTGGTTTCTAAGTACCATCCTCCATGAAGTGGAACCAGGGCTGATTCTAGTACTTGGGCTGGGAAAGTACAAAGTAAGCTTGGAAACTTTTATAGGAAGTGCTCAAAGCATGATGGGAACATGCTAAAAGGACACATGAGCCAGCAGGAAGGAGCTCCCACTGGCCAAATCTGGGACAATTTGAGTATCCAAATAAATTGTGATAGTAACTGATTACAACCTATTGGATAAGACAGGAATCCATGAATCCATGCCAATATAAATGAATAGATAAATAATGATGGAATAAATAAATAAATGGAAAGAAAAGGGAGAGCTCTTCCTTATGGAATAATGCCAACTAATAAGATTGATGGAAATAGTAAGTCACCATTTGGCAATGTTGGTTGATTCTTGCAGGACTCCTCAGTGGATGCCAAGGCTGGTGGGTGGCTGTTTGATGTGAAGCAGGATGTCAGCTTAGTCTTAAAGCATCTTCTGAAAAATACTTATTGATCAAGAGGGAATTTATTGGAAAGAACCTGGAAGACACCACATTGACCAGGTGATCAAGATGGGCATCATCAGGAAGGGAACGAGTCACACATGTGCCTCCTGATGTGATGCACTGAGTAGAGCACAGCCTCTTTTCTGTTGTGTCCTGCTCAGAATGCACAGCCTGAGTCTCAATGTGGAGAAACATTGGATGGACCCAGGGTGAGAAGCATCTTAAAAAATGACAGGCGCATATTCTTTAAAACTTTTCAGCTCACGAGATACAGAGAAGGATAGAAAAACCAATTGATCCAAATTGAAGGAGACTTAAGAGGCATGACGGCTAAATGCAACGAACAAGTCTGGATTGACTCCTGGACCAGATAGGAAACACAAACAGTTGGCAAAATTGAATGAGGTCTGTGGGTTGGATGGTAGTGTCCTATAAACGCCGATTACCTGACTCAAATGTTTATATTGTAGCTATGTAGAAGAATGTCCTTATGTGGGGAATATGTGCTGAATTATTTAGTAGGATGAAGCATTCTGTCTGCATCTTGCTCTTAAATGGTTCAGAAAAGAATAACGGTAATCTCTAAGATCTTGATTTCCGCTAGCCACTATTTCAGAGGAGCTGAAGTCCAATTCGTGATAAACTAAAAAGTCCATTTGGGGCGTGGGTCTTAATTTGTTTCCCGCCTTGTGTCGGTGATTCTCCTCCAGCACAATACTCCTTCGTTCCAGTAGTGCTACTTGAACCACTGAGCTGGGTATCCAGTAGGGACTGAAACAGATAAATTTCATAGAATCTACATTTTGGAGCGGGAGAAACAGACAAATTTTCGGTTGTAGATTATGCCAGCCAATAACAGTTCTATGAAGAAAAAGGCAGCAGAGTGGGATCAACTGCTCGGATGAGGTGAATTGTGAACAGAATCCTGAAGGACGTGAGGGATCCATGTATGTATTGGGGGACGGGTTGTATTAGGAAGAGAGCACCGTACACACAATGGCCCCGAAGGGAGATTGTATTTGATGTGCTTGGAGAATGGCAGAGAGCCTACTGAGAATGGAGAAGTGTGAGAAAGAAAGAGTGAAGGAGGTGAGATCAGAGAGATGAGAGGCCTATCGACTCTTTGGATTTTATTCTGAGTGACAGGAAAAACCTTTGGAGAGTTTGAAGCCAGGAAGTGACATAGTCTGACATGCAGACTATGCATGTTTAAAAGTTTATTCTGACTGTATTGGAGCCAGTATGGAAGCAAGAAGAACAAATAGGAGCTATAGCCATAATTCAGAAACAGAGGATGGTGACTTATGCCAAGAAGGTGGCGATGAACACGGTGAGCAATGATTGGAGCCTTGATGTATTTTGAAGATGGAGCAGACAGTATTCTCTGGTGCATTTGAAATGGGGTCTGAAAGAAAGAGAGAATACCAGAAGAACTCTACCATTTGGAGCCTAAGCAACTGGCAGAATGGAGGGGTCATTTTCTGAGATGAGGGAGATTGCAGGAGGAGTTGGTTGGGATAAGAATCCCGAGTTTTGAATATGTCAGGTTCAAGGTGCCTAGAGATATCCAGAGGGCAAATTCATGTAATTTGCCTCAGCATAGAATTCCAGAAGGAAGATTATTGGATCAAAGCACACGAACGGTTTTCAAGTTATTAGCACATATTTTGGCCAGATTGCTTTTCCAAAGGTTGCCCTCACTTAATACACCATGCCCCAGAGTAAAGTGAGCGCCTTCAAGTATTTGTTTTTGAAATATCACCAGAATAAAGTAGCCCCGATGAAAGATCTCTACAAAAACAAGGTCTGGGCCAACTCCTAGGTACATTCCTCAGAAACTTCAGCAAAGAGCAACACGGCAAGTAAGCAGAAAGGAAAGCAGCCAGATGGCAGTGTGACCTGGCCACATCATTGGAAACATTCTGATCACTATCGCCCATGAACACTAAGCACACACTACCATGGTCACGATGGTAATAAATTCATATATATCCACAGGTATTCTCAATTAGTTAGTTGAAGAATTATAGTAGGGGCCTATTTTGAATAAATTTAATCCCTTATCCATACATGTTCAATAGAGGCCAAATTGAAAAATGATTTAAAAGCATTTAAACTTTCTTTAGAAAAAAAAGAAATATCACCAGAACACAGCTTCATGGGGAGTCCCCACCTGAGGGGGAACTCTCTCTACCAGCCAAGCAGCCCAGGCCAGATAGAACGAGTAGGTCTCCGCAGGTCTCTTTGGTGTGTAGAGGTATTCTTGTTTTCATAAATGGTAGAGGCAGAATTGACTTAAATGTATGCTCCCTATGTGTGTTGCAGTCAGAAATAAAGAGCAGCTCCAGCAAAGAATAGCAGGGTCCCATTTCTCCAAATGCCAGCAAATAAGACTTTACGAAGCTCTCAGTCTCGACGCTGCTGTGCATTGGCATATTGCCATTCATGTGTGCCGCATGTTCAAAGGGCATTCTACCGTAGACTTTAAAAGATGGATTAAATCATTTGAAAATACAATTCCTCCTACGTATACACGTTTAATGGCTTAATAAAAGTGTTTTTTTTTTTTTTTTTTGCGGTACGCGGGCCTCTCACTGCTGTGGCCTCTCCCGTTGTGGAGCACAGGCTCCGGACGCGCAGGCCCAACAGCCATGGCTCACGGGCCCAGCCGCTCTGCGGCATGTGGGATCTTCCCGGACCGGGGCACGAACCCGTGTCCCCTGCATCGGCAGGCGGACTCTCAACCACTGCGCCACCAGGGAAGCCCCTTAATAAAAGTTTAATGGGGAAAATTTCAATATACAAGATTTGATTCATATTGTATTTTTCATTTGATTTGATTGATTGCAATTTTTAAAAATTGATGCCCGTTCATTCTTCAGGGTGAGTTCTTTCTTCACAATAAGCTCCTGAATAACTATCCCCATGACTGAAAAGAGCGAAAACTCTTTAAAAATATTTTCCATATGTTTGTAGAGGGGGAAGAATTCTCAAAATACAACAGGTGATTCACTTCACATGTGAGGGCTGGTGTTATTATTTTAAAAATCCATTTCCTGGGAGTTCCCTGGCAGTCCAGTGGTTAGGACTCGGTGCTTTCACTGTTGTGGCCCAGGTTCAATCCCTAGTTGGGGAACTAAGGTCCTGCAAACCACGAGGCACGGCCAGAAAAAAAAAATCCATTTCCTGTGCAGTATTATCCTGCGGTATTTGGTTTCCTATGGGCCGTCCCAACGACATTTTCATCTTCCCCATCTTCCATGTTTGCTTGGAGTGGAGGTGCAATGTGCGGGGTGGAGGTGTGGGGCTATGGTGGCGGATGAACCAGACTAGGATCTCAGTCCTGCCACATGGGCAGTTTTCACAGTGCTGAGCCACAATTTTCTCTTTAAAACTGGAGTGATTACATCTCCTTCCAGGACTGTTGGAAGATCCTAAAGGGCAGAGAGAAGAGTGAGACCCCAAGGGAGGTCAGCACAAGAGAAGTAGGAGGGAATAAGTCTAGAAAATGTAACGTCCAAAACAATTTTAAAGGAAGACTGTCTGTTCATTTTTGTATGTATGGTTGTATTCTTTGTGTTAAGCCCTGTGCTGGATGCTGAGGAACAGACACGAGTCCTCCTCTCAAGGAGTTTTGAGTCTAGTTTTAGAGTTGGACAGAATGGTCCAAAGGAATTGTGAAGTTAGTGGGCGGTAGTTTTAAAAACACACACATAAGAAGAATTCAGTGAGTGCAAGTAATGCTACCTAGAAATAACAAAATACAGGGATGATTGAGCCAGGTTTGCAGGTAACCTACAGAGGCCTAGGCTTGCAGAACTTCTCCTCCAGGACTTCTAGCGCCTGCCATATTCCAAGCATCTGCTGCCACGTCTGGCGCACAAGAGCATCCATCAGTGTGTTGAATAATAAACTGTAACGAAGATTTGAGCACTTAATATATATGCAGGTACTCTGTGTTCTAAGCACTTTACATAGACTGACTTACTGAATTCTCAGAATGAGCTTAGTCCCATTACACAAGTGCCTGAAGTCATGCAACTAGCAAGGGCAGAAGGGGTGGAGGGTGAGGCTTTTGTACTGCAAGTCTGACCAGTACTGGAAGACCAGGCTACGGTCTTTTTTTTAAAGATTTTTTTTTTTTTTGTGGACCATTTTAAAAGTCATTTTAAAGAATTTGTTACAATATCGCTTCTGTTTTGTTTTTTTTGGCAGCGAGGCATGTGGGATCTTAGCTCCCTGACCAGGAATTGAACCTGCACCCCCTGCATTGGAAGGTGAAGTCTTAATCACTGGACCGCCAGGGAAGTCTCCAAGCTACCGTCTTAAGAGCTATCCTATTGCCTTGGTATTCTCTTTGTCTTAGATATTCACCATCTTTTTTTTTTTTTTTTTTTTTTTTTTTTTTTGCGGTACACGGGCCTCTCACTGTTGTGGCCTCTCCCGCTGCGGAGCACAGGCTCCGGACACGCAGGCTCAGCGGCCATGGCTCACGGGCCCAGCCGCTCCGCGGCATGTGGGGTCTTCCCGGACCGGGGCACGAACCCGTGTCCCCTGCATCGGCAGGCGGACTCTCAACCACTGGGCCACCAGGGAAGCCCGATATTCACCATCTTGTTTGTTAATTGACTCTGATTTGTAACTTCACTTTGTGTGCCTCTGGTTAATTCCTTTGTTCACTTCAGCTCCCGTGAATCATTTTTACCTCATTTGCGCTTTCATAGACAATTTACCCTGCTATACCGTTGGGCTGTATTGCTTCTGTGAGACCACGTACTAGCTCTCCAGGCAAAGTAGAAGAACTTTCATAGTCCAAAAGTCCCTGTAACTTGTGCTGCAAGTACAGCAGATGGAAATGGAAGCTTATGGCTAAGTGTTTTTTTTCTTTTTTTGGAGAATGTGCATGAAACTAATGATATTCATTTCTTTGATCTTTATTCCTTTACTAACTCTCCGAATTTCAAAACAGGATACTTTGCTAAAAAATAACCTTTTTTTTTTTCTTTTTTGCTCCTTTGAATTATCAAGTGAGTTCTACTTATTTCAGTCTTTGATATGATTTTGACAGTTAATTTGGGCTTCTTTGCCTTTCTTATTAACCACATCCCCTTCCAAACAACTTTATGTCATGGATTTTTTTGACCAACTAGTTATGGAAAGTCAGCCTAGAAAAACTCACTTGGGACTTGAGCCAAAACCAACAGAAAACTTTTTCACCACTATACATCTCTTTTTTTCTTTTTCTCATTTTTTTGTACATGGTTGTTCAGTTTTTGTTCTAAACTATTACTTTTCATTGGGTACATTTTTTTTAAAAACTGGCATCTTTTCTTTTTCTGTCCTTTTTAAGACCATCTTGTCCTCTTTCACCAGAAGGCTGGGATGGGGGAAGACGTATCTACAGATGAAGACATCCGAGAATTGCATGCTGACTGACGATAGCAGCTATGGTCACGAGCAGCTGTAAACTGTACTTTGTCAAAATTACCAGATGGGAGAGAATCCAGGCCCTCTTCCTGCTCTCTTAGAGCTGGCTGTTTAGAAGGATGTTTTTATGAATAATTTCCCTTTTACCATGAAGCCCATTCCCACAGAGCTGGTACACAGCAAGCACCACAATTAAGGGAGACAGCCTTACGACTGAAAGGCACAGGTGTCAGGGTTTTAATCCCAGCTCTGTGCCTAATTTGCTATCTAGGTCAGGACTGCGGGATGACTCATCACTCATTTCGGCATACAGTCGTCCCTCCGTATCCACGGGGAGTTGGTTCCAGGAGCCCCTGGAAGATACCAAATACGTGGATGCTCAAGTCCCTTATATAAAGTGGTGTAGTACGGTGAATACAGTCGGTCCTCCACACCTGCGAGTTTTGAATCTGTAGATTCAACCAACCTGCAGATAGAGAACACAGACTTACTTTATTTTTGATACTAATACCTAAATGTCCGTTGAGCTATAGTCACACAGACCTGTTGCAAGATGACGGCATTACTATTTTTCTATTGACTCATTCACCATATGGTAAGGTCACTGAGAAGGAACAAGAGATAGGAAATAACGTTTATTTATTTTTTTCCCCATATACCAGATGCTGTGCTAGTTTTCACATGAGCTGTCTGGTCTGAGTTCTTGCCACAGTGCTGCAGATGACTAGTGTGGAAGCTCAGATCAGTCCCTTCGGAGTCTACTTCCTCTTCTGTAAAATGAGGGTGTTAGAATTGATGATTTCAACAAACCTCTCCAACTGGAACGTTCTGTGGATTTAATAATTCTCTTGCTCCGGTCACTTACAATTATATGCTTCTTTTGTTGTTATTGTTGCTGTTAGGCTTGATTCTATTAGGGTCTCCAAATGGATCTGTAGAATTTACTTGGAATTTCTAGTTGGGGAAACAACTCACTCAGTATACTTGATAGAACAGGCTTCCACTTTCTAGAAATGCTTCCCTCTTTGAACATAATAAGAATGAAATATGGAGGAAAGTGACACCAAGCATGGCCAGCCGGTTCATCCTGGGGTGAGAGCATTGGGGTGACAAGAGTCAAGGAGAATTCCCATTCATATCCATTATTATTATTATCATTATTACCATTACTGTTATAATTGTCATCATCATCATCAAAGATCTCACTACTGACCTGATCAGTTTTGCTTTAAATTGGCGATGTAAACCTCACCTTGGCATCTCCAGACAGTGCTACTATGTTTCTTCAGTACGTTCACTTTTCCACTCCCCTTTGAATATTTTCATATCTTTCTTCTTGTCACACCTTCTACACACTCTTTATTTTCTTACTCTTAGCTTACCATCTCACCTCAAATTTGATTTAGAAAAAAGGAAGCATCTCTGGTCTCCAGGGACCACTGCTTTGCCAAATCCAATGGAAACATTTCTGTCCTCAGTTTATGTAACCTCCCAGCAGCACTCGACAAGGTCAACCACGGCCTTCTGCTTGAGAAGCTCTCCCGTTTCTTGATTTCCTCAGAACTCCTCTTTTGGTCCCTCAGTGTGATGTGTAGGTTCCCTAGGGCTCTGTGCCTAAAGGTTCCTAAAGATCCCAAGGGTTGCTGTGACCCTTTTTTTTTTTCATTTCGTTCTCTATTTAGGTGATGTTTCCAGTTTTAGTTATCTTGTCTTTGATACCTACCCGTAACTGATGATTCCAGAACCTATTTTTTGAAGCCTCAAACTCATTTATCTCGTTGCCTAATTTCCATGTCCCTCTTGATGATTTATGGACATCACATAATTACTATGTCAAACTCTGAGCTCTTAGTTCTTCCCCTTCTTATGTTCATCATATAGTAAATGACACCATCACCCACTCAGGTACTCAAGCTGGAAGTTGTTCTTGATTCCTCCCTTTTCCTCACCACTGCCCTTCACCCACCCGTATATCTAATCCATCAGCCAGTTCCATTAATTCAATCTTCAAAAAAAATCATAAACCTACTCTCTCCTCTCCATCTCCCCTGTAACCACCTTGGTCCGGGCTACGACCCTCCCAGCAAGATGACTATATGACTATATAGTAGTCTCCGAACTGAACTAAGGCTTCCCTCCTTCATGGGAGTCAACACAGCATTTCAAGTGAATTTTAAATGTAAATCTGATTGGGTCACCCCCCCCCCCCATTGAATGATTCCATGACTTACGTGAGCTATCCCTGCCCTTTCCTCAGGCTGGTACCCTCCTCTCATCACCTCAGCCGCACTAGTTTTCTTTTCTTTTTGGCCGTACCACGTGGCTTGCGGAACCTTAGTTCCCCAACCAGGGATCAAACCCAGGCTCTTGGCCGTGAAAGTGCACAGTCCTAACCACTGGACCACCAGGGAATTACCCTAGCTTTCTTTTATATCCTCAAATGGGGCAAAAAAAAGTCCCAGTGCTTTTGCACATGTCTAGAATGCTCTTTTCCTCACTGTTCACAGAGCCACTGCTTCTTCCTTTACTTTTTGTTTTTAATTGAAATATAGTTGGCTTACAATGTAGTGCCAATCTCTGCTGCACAGCAAAGTGACCCAGTTATACACATAGAGACATTCTTTTTTTTAATATTCTTTTCCATTATGGTTTATCACAGGATATTGAATATAGTTCCCTGTGATATACAGTAGGACCTTGTTGTGTGTACATCCTATATATCTATAAAAGAGAAACATCATCACAGACATAGAGAACAGACTTGTGGTTGCCAAGGGGAAGGGGGGGTGGGGGAGAGAACTTGTGGGATTAGCAGATGTAAACTATTCTTCCTGTACTTCTGTTTTTTAATGATTTTTTTAAACATAAATTTATTTATTTACATTCATTTTTGGTTGCGCTGGGTCTTCGTTGCGGTGAGCAGGGTCTACTCTTCGCTGCAGTGCATGGGCTTCTCATTGTGGTGGCTTGTCTTGTTGCAGAGCACGGGCTCTAGACGTGCGGGCTTCAGTAGTTGTGGCACGTGGGCTCAGTAGTTGTGGCTCATGGGCTCTAGGTGCGTGGGCTCAGTAGTTGTGGCTCACGGGCTCTAGGCGTGTGGACTTCAGTAGTTGTGGCACACGGGCTTAGTTGCTCCGCAGCATGTGGGATCTTCCTGGACCAGGGCTCGAACCTGTGTCCCCTGCAGTGGCAGGCGGATTCTAAACCACTGCACCACCAGGGAAGTCCTCTTCCTTTACTTTTTTTTTTTTTTCTCTCTTCCTTTACTTTTAAACACCATTTTCTCAGAGATATTTCCCCTGACCACCCTTCCCGGAAAAAAATCCCCCTTCAACTATTATCTTTCTCAACACTTGGGGGGAAAATAAAATGTGTAGAAGGGAAACCATGAATCCTCACCATATTGCATATATGTGGGCTTTATCCTTTTGTAAAGAACTATAAACACTGTTTGACTAGGTAAGATTTTGTGATCTGTAATGTGACACGCATTTGCTCAAAAGCCACTATTCCAAACACATAATTCTGATCCTCACAGAGGATCCAATCCCCTTGCCACCAGCTGTGCCACAGTGATAAAGATTGAGTTTATTGAAATATTCTACAATTGGCAATTGTCATATGCTATACAGTTGCTTTGGAGTCTGGTTCTCAGTGATCCTTTGCTTTGGAGGAGCCCCGTCCCTTGTTCAGAATGAGCATGAATTCTATGCGGAAGATTGTCTCCCTATAGGACTTTGTGGCTGATAAGCTCAATTTTCTAGGTGATGTTCACTGATGCTTTTAGGAGCATGAATATGCTTAGACACCAGAAAACAGGACAGAAATGATTCCTTCCTTCAGTGACAAAAGATAAGGATTAGATAATTGTATATATATATATATTTTCATCAGAGGAAATGTAGGAAAAGATAATTTATTTACCTTGGACAATATTTTCTACAGGGCTATGTATTTCTTTCCTAAATACTAGAAATAAGTGTCATGAAAGCAGAGACCCTATCTATATTCCTAAAGTGTAGAAAAAGCTGGCATATAGTAGATTCTCAATAAAATATATGGAAGGAAAGAAAGAAGGAAGGAGGAACAGATAAGCTAATTAATCAGTGCAACCCTAGTAACAAGAAATGCTACTTCAGCTAAGCATTTAAATTTGATAATAGAATATTTTTATCCATAAGACAGAGCAACATATCCTCTGACCTGAACTTTAGGTATGGAATTTTCTCTAAGGTCTAGATTGAAATGCAGTCCTAGTCCTTTAAAGACATTTATTTCACATTTGTATTGCCCCATTCTAGAAAAACAATTGGTATCGATTTACAAAATCAAATATAATAGAAAGTAGGCCAATTAGAAGTAAAAAAGTAAACTAAATTAAGAGGAGTAGAAAGAAAAATGTGGGACTTCCCTTGTGGTCCAGTGGTTAAGACTCTGCGCTTCCACTGCAGGGGGTACAGTTTCGATCCCTGGTCACAGAAGTTCCACATGCCCCACAGTGTGGCCAAAAAAAAAAAAAAAGTCACCATCACAAGAATATATTAATATAAGAATATATTACTGTTCTTCTGTGCTGAATTTAGTAAAAATTTCATAATAGGAAACATATTGGGTTAAGTAAATTTTGTTTGTTTGATAAAAGAATGAAGACAATTTGTCTTTAGAGATATATGTTTTCCTTATTACTGATTTCAGTATATTCGCTTTCATTGTGATTCTTATTATAGCGCGATAATGTCTCTGACTATACTTTTGCGAAAAGCAAAATCATGTTCAAATGGGCTTTTCTACCCTTATAAAATTTAAAGGAAAGCATTAAAGCATAATGCAACAGACACATTTCTATGGAGCATATCAAATGAAGCTAATAAGGGTGCATACAAAATAGACTAAAATTCACTTATGTCAAGTACATAGGACAGTAATTTCCTTATAGTAACACTAAGTAAATATTAACTCTTATAGGGAGGGTGGGAGGGAGGGAGATGCAAAAGGGAAAAGATATGGGGACATATGTATATGTATAACTGATTCACTTTGTTATAAAGCAGAAACTAACACACCATTGTAAAGCAATTATACTCCAATAAAGATGTTAAAAAATATTAACTCTTAGTGCTATAACTACTATTACTTCTGCTATCACAACTGGTTATCAGACACCAAACAAGGACCTTAAATGTGTAATGATCTATAGTAAAACTATTTCTGTGTTATTAAAGCAAATAGTTGGCAAGGACCTCACTACAAGAGGGAAAACTGAAATACATAATCGTATATACATATATATGTGTGTGTATTTGTATATGTATCTAGCTTTCTAACTAGCTATAGAAGGCATTTTGGAGATTTCTTAAATTTCAAACTCAGATATAGATATTCGATCATATTTAGTGAGAGTGCAAAATCTGGGGGTAGTCTTCAGATTTCAAGTCACTTTACCCTTAATTCTTGACTCACATCCACAGATTTATTGGTGACGATAGTTATGCAAGAGAGGACAGTCAAATCAGTTCATTTAGGTCCCATATCAAACTTTGGAATAAATCAACATTCTTAACCCTGGCTTCCTATTAGAATCACCTAGGAAGTCTTTTGTTGTGTTTTTTTGTGTGTGCAATATCTGAGATTTGGATTCAGTTGACTTGGGGTGGGTCAATGGTAATTTTAAAAGCAACCCAGGACTTCCCTGGTGGCGCAGCGATTAAGAATCCGCCTGCCAATGCAGGGGACATGGGTTCGAGCCCTGGTCCAGGAAGATCCCACATGCCGTGGAACAACTAAGCCCGCGTGCCACAACTACTGAACCTGGCTCTAAAGCCCGCTCGCCACAACTATTGAGCCCGGGCACCTAGAGTCCACGTTCTGCAACAAGAGAAGACACCACAATGGGGAGTCTGCGCACCACAACAAAGAGTAGCCCCTGCTTGCCACAACTACAGAAAGCCCATGCACAACAAAGAAGACCCAACGCAGCCAAAGGAAAAGAAAAAAAGCAACCCAAGTGCTTCTAATGTTTAGCTGGGTTGAGAAACATAGATAATTTGAATAATATGGAAAAAAAGGTGAGAATTTTTAAAAATTAATAAATAATAACAATTATACCTCAATTCTCACACTAGGCAATATTTATAACTAGCTAAATAATTTCCTGAACTTTGCCTGAATTAGGTGTGCTATGTAAGTTTTTTAATGGCAAATAAAACTGTGTAGAATTTAAATAGTTTATAAAATATTATTAGAGTGATCAAAAAAAAAAAAAAGAAAGTCTCATTTTCTGGTGTTTAGACAAAAAGGAACAGACAGAAATTGTATCAATTGCCCAACCATCTATTCACCCAAGATAGATGTCCCTCCTGGGTCAGGGTCTACTTGGATGACTGTATCTTATGGGAGATCCAATGCTCAGGTTCTACCATGGTTCAGGTTCCCCACTTTCATATCCTGTGGAGCTTTTGAGGAGTCAAGTTGTGTCTCAGGGTATCACCGTGTCAAGATGAATGTAACATCAACCACAGCTGCCTCAGTGGGTGTCCGGGGTTCAGAGATTTTCAGTGTCCCATTGCCTTCTACATACTGCTCATTGAAACATAATCATCTCATTGGTCCCTTTTGCCGATACATCAGAAGGGAGAACTTAAGTTTGCTGGTTAAATCTTCCTAGGATTCAGGAAAAGGAGATATCTAACCAACAGTGGGACTGACTACTTTGTATTACTTACGGATGCACGTTTAATGAATCAGAAACAGGTTTGTCCTGTTGACTAAGTCAAAGTAATTTTTAAATTCATGTCACATTAGGGATCCAAATGACCCTATTTTCTTTTGGAGGAAAAATGTCTGTAGGTGAAACACTCCTTATATGAAACCTCTTCAACATTTTTTATCCCAACCCCCAATATTATATTATAACAAAAAAATAATTGCTTAATGTAAGAAATGTTCACAATATCTTGCACAGAATTTTAATTTCATTCTTTAGGAAAAGGGGTCAGCGTGTGGGCGTGACCATGTAATATGAATCAACTATCCTAAAAGTGTGGGTTAGGCCATCTTCTCATTTATGAAACTGGGCTGCACCCTGGAATGATAGGCAACAATTTCTGGAATTATCTGCAATACAGTGCACAGAAAACCTTGTTGAGGGTGTAATGCAAGGGTAAAAAAAAGTCAGCATTTGCGATGAGACCGTACACTGCTCCCTACTCAAAGTTGCCATTGAATGTTGGCCAAAATTTGGAAAACTCTTAGACATGAAACCCACCAAATGGCCCTGCTGGCACTCATCTTGTAAGTCCTATATCCCATGCAAGGCAGCCGTATCATTGATACCAAGAGAACTATACAGTCTGTTGGAGGTTTAAGGAATTGATAAATAACACCTTCTTTCCCCTTCCAAGATTAGAACAAATTGAGATATAGACAAGGATTCAGACAGATGGTGGCAATATATTTGTTTTATTACTGATAAAAGCTCTTTGGAGGATTTGACTTGTATTCGTTATAAGTAATGCTGTTTTGCTAACAAGCCAACTCGAAAATCTCAGTGGCTTAATACAACAAAAGTTTATTTCTTGCTCATTCAAAGTCCAGTAAGGATGTTCCTGCTTGGCAGGCAGGCTTCAATAAGATCATTCAATGACCTTTCATAATATGGCTCTATCACCCCCAAGGGCTTTAGAGTATTCTGCTGAAGTCTTTATGTCTGGCCAATAGACTGGGAAGAGTGAGTATGAAAGGTTACAAAGGAGGTTTGTATGTGCCTGTACCGGACAGAAGTTCAACTCACATTCCACTTCCTGGAACTCAGTAACATGGCCTCACCTGACACTAAGGAAGGTTGGAAAATTAGAGAAAAGTAGCCCTACGTTCACAAGATAGTGAAAATGGATTTTGGTGAAAACCCAGCCGTCTTGGCCAAAGTAACTAAATCTCAGGCCAGCTACAATTTCCTCCCTGAATGAAGCAGACTTACCCCTAAAAACAACAGAACTTCCCCGCAGGGTAGAACCTGCTTCCGTAAGCTTTTGAACAACTGAGAGAGGCTCAGAGGGTACCCTCTCTGTAGGGCAGATAGATTCCAGAGGGAGGGGAGGAAAGTGTTGATTGAAACTTCATGATTCTTCCAATCTCATCAATCAGAGAAAGGTGGAAGAGAGAATCCAGGAGTGCTGCTCTAGGAAAATCATCCACTTGGAAATATGATCCTTTCTTCCGCCTGGCCTACCTCCACCGCTGCCAGAGTGATCCTGTAAAACACAGCAGGTGGCGTCACTCCTTTGCTCAAAAGCCCCTAGCGGCACTCCATCTCATTTAGGGTAAAAGGCAAAGCTTTGAGAACAGCCTATCCACGTGACTCTCCCCTTCACCTCCTCACTTTGTTTGTTGTCTTTCTTGCTCTCACTTTCCCCTACAAGAATGTAAATTCTGATTTACAAGGCTTTTCATCTACACTCTTTACTGCTGGAAGTCTAGCTCCTGGATTAGTTCCTGGAATGCAGTACACACTCAATAAACAATTCTGGAATTAATGAATGAATCATTATTATTTTAAATTAATTTTTTAATTTAAATTTTAAGTTACTTTAAATTAATTTTTTGTATTATTGGACTTGTTAATAAGTTTCGTTTTAAATAGTTGTATAAGAATTGTAAGAATAAACCTAGTTTTATGTTTGAATTTATTTAAGTAAATTGTTATAAAAGTAATTTGTCAACACTGGGAGCTGAAGAGATGTTTTTCTTTAAAAGAAGTTTACCTAATTATTACACTTTACTCTTTGAAAGACTCTGAAAACTGCAAGATTATTAGTATTAGGAGGAAACTTAAATTTTATCTATTCTAACATTTTACCTTAAAATAGAACAATTCTGGCATTATGGGAGATTTTTTAAAAAATTCTTTTGTGACTCCTTGTTTGCCAAGTTGTCTGGATTTTATGGGCAAGGAAACGATGTTCTTAATCTTTATAACACTTGTATTTACAAATAATTTGAAATTCCTCCAGGAAGGAAATGTGTTCCCATGATAAAATAAAAATTTTCATGGAAAATGTCTTTAGTATAACAGCTTTAAATTTCATTTAGAAATGAAAAGCTGTTCTAATGGATTTAACAGGTGGACATTATTGGGAAATACTGATTTCTTGGAAAAAATTCACAATGTAAGTCTACCGTGTATTCTTTTACAAACCTTTCATTTATGTCCAAAGAAAGTATTTAGTTTAGTCACAGTGATAAAATTTGTCATTTTCTCTAACAATGACTTTTAAGCAATCTGTTAATCCCTCTCAAGCAATTTGGGAAATGTTGCTATGAATCATGAGAAATACACGAAGGTCTGAGCTGTGACGTTTTATTAGAGAATTATGCCACAGGGATTCTTCAGTGGGTAAGACAATGATAGGATGAAATTCACTTAAGCATTTGGTTATATTGCCTGGAGAGTGGATTAAATACCCACACTGTGGAATTTTCTTCAGTCATATGAAAAGAAAACATGAGAATTTCTTTTTAAAGGTATTGAGTTTTGAGATGGACATAGCTAAGTATTAGTGCTGGGTACCCTCTTGAGAAATAGACATGGAATATCTGAATATTATTTCAGCCTGTGACGTGACACTATCACTTTAGTATGACACACTGCAAATTACAAAGTGTCATCCACTTCTTTTTTATTATTTCTTTTTATTTTATTATATATTTTATATATTATCTATAGATTATATATTTTATTAATTATATTATAATTTATATTATATATTTTAGTATATTTTATATAATATATGTTTTTTATTGTTTATTACAATTTTATTATTTATTTCTGTTAAAAAAGGTGAAATTCACCCACAGGAAGCACTGCCCTTAATTTCACTAAAGTGGATAATGGGTCTAACTATGAATTATGTAATAACAAGAACTTCCCAACCCTTCTATTTACTTTATCCTCCTTCTTAGGGCAAACTCTTAATTTTGTCCTGCCCCAGAAGATGTTTGAGATATACTTACCACTTCTGGGAGATATAAAAGGGAAGTTCAACCTATTTTTTTGTTATTAGGATAAACTTCACTTCATGGTGCACATATATGTAATGTGATGAGAAGGTTAAATTAGCCTGTGAAAACAATTCTAGGCAGTGTTTTTGAATAACCAAAGGCTTGTCCCCAGGAATCATTCACAACATCTTAATTATACACTTTTCTTGCAGTTTACATAATTATGTTCTTCTTTACCTGCCTTGAGCTGAAAAAGTTAATTCTTCCAAGTGCTGGAGGTTTACAGTCATTAAAGATGTCAAAGTACTTTTTGGAGAAGCTGGTAGGGAGGCTGAGTTAACACATGTAACGGACCGAGTTGTGCCCTTCCCGCCCCCCCCCCAAATTCATATATTGGAGTCCTAACCCCTAGCACCTAAGAATGTGACTGTATTTGGAGAAGGGGTCTTTAAAGAGGTAATTAAGTTAAAATGAGGTCTTTAGAATGAGCCCTAACCCAGTTCGACTGGTGTCCTTATAAGAGGAGGACATTTAGACATAGATAGGAATAGAGAGAAGACCACGTGAAGACACAGGCGAGGATAGCCATAAAGGATAAAGCCAAAGAGAGAGTCCTCAGAAGAAACCAATCTTGCTGACACCTTCATCTTGATCTTCTAGCTCCCAGAACTGTGAGAAAATAAACTTCTGTTCTTTAAAGCCAGCCAGTCTCTGTTATGGCAACCCTATCAGACTCACATACGTATGGGGGGATGACATAGTCGGTTAAAAACAGACCAGAGGGATGTAGGGTCTCCTTTACCTATTTTTCTATTTGTTTCCCAACTGGATTGTGGTGGTGTTGCTTAGAGCAGAGATGATGTCTAAGGTGTCTTCAACCCTTCTGCTCCTTGCACACAGTAGGCGCTCATGCATGCCTAGTGAACAGATCAATAGCTAATGGGGGGAGTGGGGGCACCGAGCATTCACATGGTGTAATGCACGGAGAAGAGAGCAGGCTCTGGTGGGAGGTGGCCCGAGGTTGAATCCCAAATCTGCCACTTTATTGGTCACCTCCAGGTTTCTCCATCTCTCCGCGCCTGTTTCCTTATGAGGAAGACAGACATCATCATTATACCCACCTCCTCAGTTTGCTGTCATTGTTGAATGCAAAAATCATGATTAAATTATTCAAAGTAAAAGCTCTTAGAAAGGTCCCAGGCATATAAAAGGTACTTATTAAGTCTTTGCTATTAACTTAGTCATTTCAAGAATGTCCAGCAAGTATGTGACGGGGGAAGCTCTGCTTTCATTGCTGACATAAAGCAGGACTCTGTGTCCCGGTGACAGTGCTCTCAGTTCTTTGGCCAAATTCCAACTTTCTTTTCTTTAGATGTAAATGTATTTTTTATTAAATCAGGAAAAGAAAGACACAGTATACATGGTATCAGTCAATCATGGCTACTTTGGGTTACATTTTAATACATTTGTGGTCCTGTTTACTCCTCTGTACAAGTATTAAAAAAAACCTCAGGTATTTGAATAACCTTTTGTAAAGTTTTAGTATTAACTGGGGTTATGGGGAGGGTTTTATCAGAACACATCCTGAGAACATTAGGAAGTTACAGACAGACTTGAGATAAGTGCCAGACAGAAGAGATGAAGCCAGAAGTCACCCAATCCTCCCCACTCCGGGAGAGGAAGTGGCTTTTAAAAAGCTAAAAAGGAACCTCACAGCTTGCATATTAAAGAGCGAGGGCACTCTTATGTCAGTAGGGCTGCTAAGGCAGGCAGTTCTCATCAATTGTTGGGTAGCAACTATGTTTAGGTCAGAAAGCTAAATACTGGGGGACTGGCAAAGGGTTGAGAAGAGTCAGAGAACGATAGAACGCACATACTCACAAACAAGTGGAGGCCAACATCCTCGCCTTGCTTAACTTCCTTGCAATCCTGGTGTGTATTACAGAGAAGAATATGCCCAGATGCAGCAGAAAACTTAGCAGTTGCACCTAAACTCAGACCACTGTCTTGAGTGCACGGGAGACCTAAATTAACAGATAAGTTTAATTTGGGGAGAGTTTGTGTGAGAAGGTGAACTCTCCATAAGGTTTGATGGGTAAAAGGATGTAAAATGGTAGAGATGGGGAAAAGATGGAAACCATTACTCACTGAGAACCTAACTTTCAGATTCAGTTGCCCATTTAATCCTCTCAATGAGCCTAAAGGTGGATAGAGGTAGCTAACTTTATGCCTGGCACATAGCGACAGGAGATAGGAACTGTGTGCCTTTTCACAAAAACAAATGCTGGGCGATGTCATCTTCAGGTATATATATATATAACTGAAGTATAGTTGATTTACAATGTTGTGCTAGTTTCAGGTGTACAGCAAAGTGATTCAGTTATATCTATATATATCTATATTCTTTTTCAGATTCTTTCCTATTCAACAAGATATTGAATATGGTTCCCTGTGCTATAGAGTAGATCTTTGCTTTTTATCTGCTTTATATATAGTAGTGTATATCTGTTAATCCCAAACTCCTAATTTTTCCTCCCGCTTTCCCCTTCAGTGACCATTAGTTTGTTTTCTATATCTGTGAGTCTATTTCTGCTTTGTAAATAAGTTCATTTGTATAATTTAGATTCCACATATAAGTGATATCAAATGATATGTGTCTCTGTCTTTGCTTAGTATGATAATCTGTAGATCCATCCATGTTGCTGCAGATGGCATTATTACAGTCTTTTTTGTGGCTAAGTAATATTCTATGTGTGTGTGTGTGTGTGTGTGTGTATATATATATATATATATATATATATATATTTACCACATCTTCTTTACCATTCATCTGTTGATGGACACTTAGGTTGCTTCCATGTCTTGGCTATTATAAATAGTGCTGCTATGAACATTGGGGTGCATGTATCTTTTCAAATTAGAGTTTTTGTCTTTTCTGGATATATGCCTAGGAGTGGGATTTCTGATCCCACTCTGTTTTTAGTTTTTAAAGGAACTTCCATACTGTTCTCCATAGTGGCTGTACCAATTTACATTCCCACCAAAAGTGTAGGAGGGTTCCCATTTCTCCACACCCTTGCCAGCATTTATTATTTGTAGACTTTTTGATGATGGCCATTCTGACTGGTGTGAGGTGATATCTCATTGCAGTTTTGATTTGCATTTCTCTAATGATTAGTGATGCTGAACATCTTTTCATGTGCCTGTTAGCCATCTGTGTGTTTTCTTTGGAGAAATGTCTTTGTAGATCTTCTACCCATTATTTGATTGAGTTGTTTGTTCTGATATGAAGCTGATATTAAGTAGTATGAGCTGTTTGTATATTCTGGAAATTAATCCCTTGTCAGTCACATCATCAAACAGATATTTTACCAATACTTTCCCCTTTGTAAAGATTCCTCTTTTGTCTGAACCCTAATTGTTCCACTAATGTGAAAATTATGGTATACATTATATTTAATTATAACTCTCTGAGCATGTGCAGTACATGATTAAAATAAAAGAACCCATCAAGGTCCAGATATTTCCAAGCCTAGAGGACTTGAGAGTGGCAACACCTAGTAGAATGTGTAAGGATGCCTTCAGCTGCAAGTTTAGTTTAGAATTCTCAACTAAAAATGGCTGAAAAACAGTGGACTTTGTCTCTCACGTTACAAAAAGTCCAGAGGTAGATGGTTCTAAGGCTGGCATAGCCCACAGAGCAACATTATCAAGGACTCAGATGCTTTCTATGTCTCTGCTCTGCCACATTCAGGGCATCATCAATGTCTCCTCTCACATTCATAGATAGCCACAGAAGCTTCAGGTCCTATGCAAACGTGACAACACCCCCTCAAAAATGGGTGCCAGAGGGAGGTTACTTCTTGTAAACACCTTTTAAATAACAAGAATAACTTACCATGGCCATGCATGCTGCTGCCCCCAGGAAGAATTCAGATCCCATCGACCTGGTTGGGACGTATAACCACGAACAAATCCAGTCACTGGAAAGGAGCATAGAAGTATGATTGACTTAGCCTCTAGTGATTCATAGAACATGGAAGGTGAACCCTAGAATGAAACTAAGTCTCTCTCAATAAAGGAGAACGGGGAAGGGACAACCAATGGTGTCCACCTCAGTGAGATCACCATAGTCTCAGAGGACCTCATATTTCTTTCTCCTGGTCTATTTGGAGTTGACTTCATATTTTAGCTTTCAGAAGGCAATCTATTTCTCCTATTCTTGGGTCTGAATTGAGCAGTTGCCCATTCCTGTATCGACTCCAAGCATCTTGACTTTCTTGACATGTTTACAAAATCCTAAGGAAGGAGCCATACATGACATATTGCCATCTCCTCTCTGTAACGTGCACTACAGTATAAAGAGTGCTTCTACATATGCTTTCATTGTTACTCAAAACAGCATTGTGAGAAAACCAAGACTTAGGTAAGTCAAAAGCTGTCTTGTCCAGAGTCAAACAGCTTTTATTTGCCCTATGGCTCTGTCTTCTGACTCAGCCCAGTGCTTTTCTCTGCGGATGCTCAGAACAGTGCGGACAACATACCAAACACTGAACACAAACTTGTTAAATAAAAAGATTAACATTTAAAATCTGGAAAGGGGCTTCCCTGGTGCGCAGTGGTTGAGAGTCCGCCTGCCGATGCAGGGGACACGGGTTCGTGCCCCGGTCCGCGAAGATCCCACATGCCGCGGAGCGGCTGGGCCCGTGAGCCATGGCCGCTGAGCCTGCGCGTCCGGAGCCTGTGCTCCGCGACGGGAGAGGCCACAACAGTGAGAGGCCCGCATATCGCAAAAATAAATAAATAAATAAAATCTGGAAAGGAGTGCATATCATATCTGTAATTTTTTTTTTTTTTTTCAGGAGAGTTTGAGAAAATGTAAAGCACTATAACAAGACAGCCACTGGAGGTCACTATTATTTCACAAAAGGAGAATTTGTTATTTCAGAAAGAGCAGGCTGATCCTGTTTTTAAATCCCTGGTGAAATGATGATGGTGTTTATTATGTAACATTTACTGACTTCCCGAGGCTTTAAGAATTACAACTATACATAGCTCATGCTTAGTGTTTTTAGCTAACATTTACCAAACATTCTGCTGAGCCAACATAGTCATTTTTTCCCGTGACATTTCCGCATATTTAGAATTACTGTTTCTTTTTTATAATATAAAGATGGTGCGATGTTTTTGTCAACAGAAAAAGTGCTTTCCTCAAAGTTGATTTTTCCCTCATTGTTATATTCCCAAGGAAGAGTCATCTGTATTTCCCATGGATATAATTTGAGAGACATTTAGAACTCAAATTCTGTTTTTCCCTGGGCGATGAGTGCAATGCATTCACAGATATCTGAAATGTCACCATTAGCTCTTTATTCTTTTTTCTTAAATTTGCATCCCCACTTTGAGGGCCTGTGCACCAGAACACCATTTCCCAAAATGGTGTTTTAAAAATATGTACAGTAGGAGACATTCCATAAAAAGGAGTGTTCCTCAGTCAAGTCAGTTTGGGAACCACTGCAAAAAATAGCCCCCAGCTGGAGCTGGGAAACTATATTGAGCTGGAGGGAAGTTCAACAACAAACAGTTGGTGTTACTTTGTTTAACAAGCTGTTTCCACACCTTTGAAACTTCTGTAAAGGACCAGATAAGGAAATATTTTAGGCTTGGTGGGTCATCCTGGCTCTTTTTTGGAACTTCTCAAATCTGTCATTGTGGTGAAAAAGAGGCTCTAGAGAATATGTAAATGAACAAGTGGGGCTATGTTCCAATAATGCTTGGTTTATGGACACTGAAATTTGAATTTCATAAAATTGTCACAAGTCATGAAATATTACTTACATATTGTTTTTTTCCCCAACCATTTAAAAATTGAAAAACTTGCAGCTATACACATCTTGTACACAGCAGTGGACCAAACAGGCAGTGGACCACCTTTGGCCATCCCCTGCTTTAGACCACAAGCCTTCTCTCCTTACCCTTTTAATTTTTCTATTAAGATTTAGAGGGGCTTCCCTGGTGGCGCAGTGGTTGAGAGTCTGCCTGCCGATGCAGGGGACACGGGTTCGTGCCCCGGTCCAGGAGGATCCCGCATGCCGCGGAGCGGCTGGGCCCGTGAGCCATGGCCGCTGAGCCTGCGCGTCCAGAGCCTGTGCTCCGCAACGGGAGAGGCCACAACAGTGAGAGGCCCGCGTACCAAAAACAGAAAAAAAAAAAAAAAAAAAAAGAAGATTTAGGGGACTGTGGAGCCTTCAGCTGGAAGCCATCTTGGTGGACATGTTGCTTGTTTTTAATCTTTAATATTGTAAACAATGCTGCAACTCATTGGTTGTATTCTTAGATCTCTTTTTAGATGTATCATTTCCTTAAATAAATAACCCAGGACTTATACAGGGACAATTGAGGCACCTATATGTAATTCCAGAAAAACTATGGTTTTGCTTTTATTTCTGGACAGATGACATTCTATCTTCTGTTTGCTAATGATACTAATTAAATATCTGGTCATTTGGCCTGGAGAGTGGGGAGGACAAAATTATCCAGAATCCACACTTTGATTTATCTATTATTCCAGAAGCTTCGAATAGGGAAAGAAGGATGTGAGGGCGGAAAGACTCACAAGGGATTTGACCACAAATTATTCCAGTAAAGCTGAGGCACATTAGGGAAAACAACATTAATCCCAGGAATAGAATTTGAATATGTTTTGAGCTATACCTGGGAAATTAAAAAAAGAAACAAATCCAGTAAAAGAACTTGACCTTCTAGAATGGCACGCTAGAAATGTCAGCTCAAAGCAGATCAAAATAAGTCTAAAAAGTGAGTAGAGGGCTTCCCTGGTGGCACAGTGGTTGAGAGTCTGCCTGCTAATGCAGGGGACACGGGTTCGAGCCCTGGTCTGGGAGGATCCCACATGCCACGGAGCGGCTGGGCCCGTGAGCCACAACTACTGAGCCTGCGCATCTGGAGCTTGTGCTCCGCAGCAAGAGAGGCCACGATAGTGAGAGGCCTGTGCACCGCGATGAAGTGTGGCCCCCACTTGCCACAACTAGAGAAAGCCCTCGGGAAAAAAAAAAAGAGTAGAAAGAAGTAGGTAGCCTATATTTGGGGGTGTCAAGGTGGCAGACACCCTGATTGGGGGTAGCTTTGATGGCAGCTTCAGAAATTCTAAGACCTCTTAAAGTTTTTGCATCTTCAGCCTTTGAAAATTATTCCAACTCTATCTTTCTTATTTCTGATTCGTTTACTTGACATTTCAGACATAGTCAAATACCAGTTGTTGTTTTTTAACTCCCAAGCTACTTTCATCTGTTATAATTTGCAACAATTGTGAGAACTTTGCAACAATCCTTGATTACTTATTTCCCTTGTTTCCTAATATTCTACAGCTATGATCCTGGAAGCTGGGTTCCAGATCAGCAGCGTCAGCATCACCTGGTACCTTGTTACAAATGCATGTTGTCAGGCTCACCCCAGACCTATGGAGCTGGTCCAGCAATCTCTGTTTTCATTAACCCTCCAGATTACCCTGATGGTTTCTAAAATTTGAAAAACGGCTGTTCTACACCCGCTAGTCAGAACACACCGTAAGATAAGAAAAAGAAAGAAAAAGTCTGAAACCTGTCATGGCTTATTTGGCTAAGGAAAATCAACTGCTACAAGAATAGGTATGGAAGGAAACGACTGGAGGAATTAGAAATCTGCATTACAGGAAAAATGCTGGTTGGTATCCTAACGAATCTTATCCCAAGTGTCATACAATTGTATAAAACATCCTTGCAAAGAAGGATAAAAAGAATAATGGTAAAGCTTTACAAATAATCTAAAAGTGTATCTCCCCATGAGAAAACATAGAATAAAATTAATTTCTCAATGAATGTTTCTTAGGTAATTTTTAGCTGGTTATAATTTTGTAAAGATTCAGAGTAATTCATTTAGGAAGAAGAAACAAAACACATGTTGAGCAGCAGGAAAAGGTCCAAGAATCACAATAAAAAGGTTAGTTCTTGGGCTTCCCTGGTGGTGCAGTGGTTGGGAGTCCGCTTGCCGATGCAGGGGACACGGCTTCGTGCCCCGGTCCGCGAAGATCCCACATGCCGCGGAGCGGCTGGGCCTGTGAGCCATGGCCGCTGAGCCTGCGCGTCCGGAGCCTGTGCTCCGCAACGGGAGAGGCCACAACAGTGAGAGGCCGGCGTACCGCAAAGAAAAAAAAAAAAAAAAAAGGTTAGTGCTTAATTTTAAGGAGGATGTCTCGCCTGGGATTCGTAACAGGGCTAGAGCGAGCATGGACACATTTTGAAGTAAATTTCCTTCTATATTCCAATATTCTCATCTTCCTTCGAGTGATCTATTCAGGTCTGGATCTACTTTATTTAAGTTATTAAATTCAAGTCTTTAATTGTTGCTTATTCTATCCATTTTCACCTTTTAGGTCTAACCTTCATTTTGTTGCATTATTTGCCCTTCGTTTCTTTTTGACATTTATAAAGGTAATTATTGTTCAGGTACCTTCACAAGAACTATTTAGCTTATGATAGTCACGAGTCATTTAACACATTTTTCTAATCTCTGTTACCTCAAATGTCCTCAACCCCTCAAATTCTATGATTCTACAATTTCTAATTTGTGCCGTAGTCTAGAAATCCCAAGAACAAAAATAAAAGAGATGAATGAATTTGTTCAGAAGAGCATTTTAGAAATAAGAATCCCAACATGAATACTTATTTTGCACTAAACTAAACATGAGTCTAGATTTAGGGACGGTTCACAGCTCATATAATTAAGCTAATGTTACAGAGCTTTGGAATCTTGAGTCTGCAAATGAAAAGAAGTGGAGTTACTGAATCAAATTGAGAGTTAATGAGCCTTTTTAGGCTTCATCATGTTAAATTATATATTCCATTATTATAAATATCTGCAGCAGTTTTAAGTCAGATGTTATGCAGTATACTGATGACCATACTTAGGACCAAGTAGCCTGTAACTTCTCAGTTATTTTGAGGAACTTTATCCTATAGCTGACATTTACCCTGTGTCTTGGGGGCACCTGTAGATGATTTTTTATTGTGACGTAAATCACCATATAATGCTTAAATGGCTGAAGGTTGCCTCTAGATGATCAGAGCTGTCAGAATCCATTTTTACACAACAGATGAAAAAAAAAGGAACTCCCTTAATTCAAACTTGTTATTTCTATTACTGTGTTATATAGCTCCTATTCTTTGCTTAGGAAAGTGAAACCTTTAAAGATTTTTTTCTGTCTTTGCCAAGGAGAGTCTATGATTAAAGCAGTCAAAAATGACTCATTTTTTTCCTAAGATAACATCATAACTTTTATTTTGATTTCCAAAATTATATCTCCATTACAGTGGGAGTCTTGGGTACAGTTCCATACAGTCATACTAGAACAGTCAGTAAATAATCTCATTTTGGAACGGCCACAGTAAGCAAATGGCAAATCACATCATGTGTCAGCTGGCTTCAGAGTGTTCCAGAGAATAATCGAATATTCATTCTTGCTAAAACCTGATTGCTATGTGGGACTGTCGGAGGGATAGCAGTGTCTCCACTCTGACTCTCGCCACCCAGCTGGATAAGTTTGTGTCCAAGATATGAAGCATCAAGGTGCATTTTTTTGTCCATAACACTTATTAGTGGATATTATGTACCAACCACTGTGTTAGAAGCTGAGAATACCAAGAATAAGACATAATCCTTCTTCAAGAAAGCAAGAGTCTTCTGGAGGAAACGATAGAGCAAAAATGTAATTTTAATACAGTTGTGTAAATATTATGATAAGTACACACACAGTCTATGTAGGAAGCAAGGAGAAAGAGTTTCCAACGTGAGCCTGTAAAGACTGGTTTGTGAGAGGGAGGCTTATAAGATGAAGGCTCTGCCTTCCCTCCAGCCCATCTGGGGTGGTCCTGGGAGAGGGGTGTTCCCACTAAGTAGTAGAAGCAGGACTCAACCATAGATCTTCTCATGTTTTCCAGTGCCCTTTCCACTAACAAAGATGTCTGTTGGGAGAGATTTCCTTCTCTATGGTGATCTACGTGAAGATTGACACTTATAGTGGAATCTCCTTATTGGTGAATTCCATAAAATGTATTTGGAGAAAGAAAAGGGTGGGGTGGGGTGGAGGGAGCAGAAAAGCTCACTGCTTGCCCATGGGTGAGCAGGGTATGGGAGAGCTTCTCTTCCCTCAATTAATCGGTTTCCACGTACCTCTCAGGGCTGCTTTAAGACCTTCTCTGAGCACAGGGGTAGATGGTGACTTTTGAGGCTCTACTCCACCTTAAATCAAACTTATAAAAATGTATCCACATCCCCTATTAAATACAACTGACACGTAATTATAAAAAACCTGAGCTGAAGTGCAATTGACTAGTTGGCATCACGTTTTATTTTGTAGATATTTAATTAAATGGTGTTCAGTTCCCCCAATACGTTGTAGCCAATCATTTTCTTCAGGTCTCAGATCTCTATATCCCCTGAAAAGCTTGTCACTGGTGGGTATTGTGCCTACCCTACCCAAGTGCCTCTTTTCTTGTGATCATCTAGTCCTGATAAGAGTGAGTTAAAACACTTAAATTATATTTTCATCATATGCTCTTCATATATAGTGTACAATACTGTATACACTATTTTATACCTATTTATAAGATCAGTGTTTTAATTAGCTGTTGCCACAATAATCTCCTCTAGCAAAGAACCACAAAATCTCAGTGGCAAACAATAGGTTTTTATTCTTCTCTCATGGGTTTGCTGGTCAGCTCTGTTCAACGTATTTCTTATTTTGTCCTGGAACCATGAGCTAGCTGGGCCAGCATGTGCTTCCCATAGTGATGGCAGAGGTGTGAGAGAGCAAGTGGAAACTCATGAGAACTCTTAAGACCTCGAGTTGGAACTGCCAAACTTGCCAAAGCAAATCACAAAAGTCAAGGGGCAGAGAAATACACTCTCGCCACACTGAGACTGTGGCAACAGTGTGGATGAGGGAGGATAGAGGTGAAAAATTGGGGCCAGTAACTGAATCTCCCAAGTCACCTTCAACCCCATGCAATGACTGCTATGCTCTGTGAGTGGTTAAAAGGGTATTAAAGATATTACGGACTCACCGGTTGACCTTAAAACCTATCCCCTGGATGAGATGTGACCCAGCTGTACATCCACCAGCCGGTGAGCTATGTGCCCATGATGCTAAGTCAGCCAGGTGAACTTCCAGGGTTGGAGCCTCCTTCTTCTAGACCCAAGATAACCATACTCACTTGGGTGTTAATTATACTGGGGTCAAAATCTGGATTTATGAAAACCAGAATATTCATTTTACTTTGAAGCAAAATGTTACTGAGAAGAGCTAAATTCAAGTACGTGGCTTGGTCCATTGCAAAAATGAACTTCAAAATCCTGCGCCTCAGAATTAGACTAACTTTCTCATCCAGTCATGGGCAGTACTGCTTTGTTTACTTTTACCCACAAACAAGCTACAATTTAAACGTTCAACTGAACAGTAAAGCACAAAGCAAGTAAAAATCTGATGAAAAAGAACCTCCACCACACAAGACTATGGTAATATTTTCAGTATATTCAAGGCATCTACTTTATAACTCTTTCCTCATCTTTTATTCTGATAACCAGCAAAATAGCTCACTTAGTGCCTCGTATTCGTAAGATTTTATGTCACTAGCTTGGAGCTTCTTAGTTTTTTGAGCATCTCTACGGAACACGCTCATGTCGGTTGGTTTTATGTGAAGTCAAGGATTAGTAAAAAATTCAACATATTCTAAAGTTTAATTCTATACTATCTTTAGTAACAATCTATAGTTACATCCGAAACTAGGAATATCACAAAAGAGGAAGTATCCTGGACTTAGGTAGTACACAATCCTATAAAAAGGAAGATTACAATGTTCTCTTTAAAATGTGTTTCTAATTCCCTCCAATGAGCCCACCTTAGAGATGGGAAAATCCAGGCTTAGGTCTTTGCTGCTCCATTCTGATACATCCTAAACCTGGTCCATATTTCTACTGAGGATAGTAGGGTCTGGCAGCATGGCAGATTTACAGAGCAGGTACATTGCTGTGGGCATGTAACCTTGATTTCCACCCCCCGCCCCCGCCCCGTCCATGATACCGCTTCAAACGTACGTTAATATCAGGGCAGAAACTCTGGTATAGGACATTGCATTGTCCTGGAATGTCAAACTCTCCTAGGAAGCCAATTTTTCTTTAAGAGAATTTCTACAATCTAGACGCATGCCCTGACATTCTCTTTCCTGGATCTATTATTTCTCACACTCAGTTCTTGTTCTGTTTTCTCTGACATAATGGAAGAAAATTAATGGAACAGAATAAATTAAGAGCCTTGGTGCTTTATCACCTTAACCTCTCAGCAAATTGAATTGATACCTTGGGGAGATCCGAGGTGTTTGCTGATAACTCCTTCAGAGCAAAGGGTTTTTTGCTTGGTTTTATTTACGTTTGTGTTCTATTTATCATAAAGACTCTCATACTGTTATGGTGTGGCATAAACATAAAGTAAGTATGATAGCTAAAGTTTTAGGGGGAAATGACAACTTTACCCTTTCAAATTAAACTGCAATATTTTGTCCTCAAATATCTATAGAACTGACAAATCTGGTCATTTGATTAGAAGGAAGTAAGCTAAAAATCTTTAGGTTTTATTAAAAATTCTAGAGTATTTGTAAAATGGAAAAAAAGGTTGTAGAAATTCTCTTTATGGAGGTGTCCAAAATGGGATTTGTTTATTTGAGGAGAATTAGGGCTGAAACTAAGGATGTTTTCTCAATGTCTGTTGCAACCTGTGTGTGTGTGTGTGTGTGTGCGTGTGCGTGCGTGTGTGTGTGTATGTGCATGTGTGTGTGTGAAAGAGAGAGAGAGAGAGCGTGCATAAGAGCACTCCTGCACATTCTATTTTCTCCAGAGCTGAATTAACAATGCTAGCATATTGATTGGAGGCTTTCTATCTAATTTGAGGTCCAAAGCTGTATCAAGGTTAAAAATGATAATTTCCTCATAAGAAGTAAAAGAGCAATCTTTGTGCTTCAGATTCAAGGAAGTTAATTTTCTCTTACATTTTCTTAATTTTTTTCTGTGTGAGCAATGTGTCAGAAAGGACAAGCTCTGGAGGAATTTTAGGGCAAAAGAGCAGGGCCACTTCTCAACCACTCAAAATTATCAGCGGAGAGGCCCATTTATCATTCACTTACTGTCTTTAGCTTGAAGAAGATGAGTTCTTGGGGTTCAGCGGGCTGGAGGAGGGTACAGATGGCAAAAGAATGGTGGGACAGACAGAGCTGTGAACTTGTACTGACAAAAACCAGGGCAGATGAGATTCACACGGATGTGAGTTTAGGCTCTCCAACTGCCTCTTAATGTTAAGTTTAAATTTTTTCTGGTTCAATCATGTATTTCTGCAGTCTAAAGTATTCCTGCACAGTTGAATATTCCTACCTAGACTAACACCTAGGAATTTTTCAGGTCTAAACTCAGTGCCACTCTCTCCGGGAAACCTTATTTGATCTCTAAATTAGAATCAAAAAAAATTTTCCTCTCTTAGTAAAATTCCTGCTCCTTTTCTTCAGAGAAACATATGTGTAGAAATCCATGTATATGTATAGGAATATAATGTATAATTACATATTAAGATCTCTTACGTGTTAAAAGTTTCTCTCCCATATGGGACCATATCCTGTAGCAGGGCAGGTACCATATTTGGAAAGAGTGGCACCAGGTGGTAGACAGCCGATCCATATTTCCTCAGAGAATAACTCAGTAAATATCGCCTCCTTTTCTCATATTGGAATTTGTGAGTTTCCTTGTCATCATTTCTAATTAAACTTTGATCGGCATTATTTCTCATCAGTTTAGATTAAGCATTTTGTAGTTCTTCCTTCATTGCCAAGGGGATTTAACATTTAAAGGAACTCGATAATGAGATGTTTTGCAAAGAAAAAGGTCATTTGATTGTATAAACATTCCATATTCTTTTCAAGGTTAAATTGCTTTTCTCAAGATATTCCCTTGTTTACGGGCTTTTCACTGCTAGGGCCGTGTCCTTTCACAACTGCTGAAACCCACTCGTATTTCAGTAAAGGACATTGTCAACCTTCTGCCACTCCCATGATACAGTTGAATGGGATTTGGGGAGATTTGTTTCCTTTTTGCTTGTGGATGGCTACAGGCGGTAACTCTGTCCTTGTAACCTCTAAATGCGCGATCACGATCGCTGTCAGGCCAGAGCCCTCTAGCTACTGTTCCACCCTTATGCCACATGAAGCCCTGGGAGAAAGAGGACGCAGATTCATTAGTACCACTTACTCTTTTTTTTTTTTTTTTTTTTGTGGTACGCGGGCCTCTCACTGTTGTGGCCTCTCCCGTTGCGGAGCACAGGCTCCGGACGCGCAGGCTCAGCGGCCATGGCTCACGGGCCCAGCCGCCCCGCGGCATGTGGGATCTTCGCAGACCGGGGCACGAACCCGTGTGCCCTGCATTGGCAGGCGGACTCCCAACCACTGCGCCACCAGGGAAGCCCAGTACCACTTACTCTTAAGCCAGAAGATCTCCTGTTAGTATGACAAGATACAATGAAATCCACTACCCAGTTTGCTCAACTGATCAGAAAGTTGGGGTTCCCCAATTCAGATGCAGGCACTGATACTCTTTCCTGGGAAACAAAACACAGCTGAGTGAACAAAGCCAAAAACTTTGACTTGGCCGTGCTGTCACCTCTGGTGACCATCCAATTTGTCTTTTTCCTCTTATTCACAGGTATCTCAAATAATTGGGTATCTATTTAAAACGCAGTGGGCTCTAAATGCCAGGTGGTATTCAGAGGTCTTCTCACGTTACAAGAAATCTGGATGTCGGTTGTTGCCCACGTTCTCTCAGTGGCTCACAAAGTCAGGACTTTGGGGCTGGGGGGTCTCTGTGACTGTCATGGTCCTACCCACATGGCTGTCAGAGGACTACTGTGGCTTCCAGCAGCCTCTTTTCTAACCCACAGGTTTAGGGGCAAGTGGCAGGGGATAAGAGCTCACTCCCACTCTCTTAGCTAGGAGGGAGCTTCCATTACCTCCCCTTACATTTCACTGACCAGAATTGGGTTACATGACTGTTGGAGCTAGAAAAAAAATTGATTAATCGGTTGTCCAACCCTTAGAGTAAGTAACAGACAGTGGAGAAGGGAATTGAAAATGGGTTTTGAATAGGTACCGGAGAACCCACGACGGGTCCTAAACGGGGACTCTGTCCTACCCTTTATAATTTGCTTTATTACAGGACTAAAGCTGCATTCTTGGTGGTGACCTGCTCTCATACCTTAGTATGTGCCTCCTCTGCTTGGTGTCATACCTGCCATCTGAACTTTCCTTAAAAAACATTCAGCACAGAATCAGCAAATCACCCATTTATATGGTAGATTAAACGTATCAGCACAGCATATACTATTTTAAAAGATTATACTTTTCTTATTATTTTCAAATGTTCCCCCTTCCCAAATAGGGTGTTATTTTCCTTTTGCTATGGTACTATAATTTCTAGAGTAGTAAATATAGAAGTTTATAGCAGGTTGCAATAATTTGTTATTTATATAAATAAAGTAAGATCAGTAACTTCATGATTTGGGACATTCAAGAGAAAGCTATGGTGAACTTGTCTATATTTATTATTTTTTGAAAAGGTAATATGAGATAGAAGTGCCCGTCACGCACTCAGCCTTTCTAAAGTACACAGTTTAATCAAAATCTCTTCATGCTAGAGATATTATCGTATACTAGTAACTCACCACTCAATCACAGCATTTTGGGTTTATTCATCAACTCTTAGCACATGACCTGTCACTGAATTTCTACCTGTGGTATTTTAAGTCACTAGTGCCCTAGAAGGGCAAGTGGATTCACATTTCATTTCACCAAGAATGAAAAGAAAAATGGGCAAATGTTTCTGGTAATTGTTGGTAGTTCAGCATGGAACGCTATAAAGTCACCTAATGTATTAAACTTTCACATGAAAGAAAGAAAATAGAATCTGCATAATCTTCCTATAATTGTGATTAGGTGCTGAAATTGATTGCCCTGAACTATTTAAATTTTTTCATCTGTATATAATTAATAATAAATGAATTCTGCAAGCTGAACAATTTTTTTGAAATTCATTTATTTGATAGTCTTGATTTGACCTCTTTGAAAATACCCTGTATTTTTTTGTTTGTTTGTTTGCTTTTTGTTTGTTTCTTTGATTGGGCCCTGGCAATTGCTCATGCACAGAAGTTCTTACTGACTCAATGATGCTTTCTCTTTTGCATACAAATGTTCTTTCTAATTTTTTTTTTTTTTTGCTGTCATCAAATGTCCATGTGTCATGATCTACAAACATGAAGATGGTGCTCATCCAAAGAGAGTTCAGTGTTAAAATATATAGCAAAGTTAGGACTTCCCTGGTGGTGCAGTGATTAAGAATCCGCCTGGCAATGCAGGGAACACGGGTTCGAGCCCTGGTCCGGGAAGATCCCACATGCTGCAGAGCAACTAAGCCCATGAGCCACAACTACTGAGCCTGTGCTCTAGAACCCGCAAGCCACAACTACTGAGCCCGTGAGCCACAATTACTGAAGCCCGTGTGCCTAGAGCCCGTGCTCCTCAACAAGAGAAGCCACCACAATGAGAAACCCATGCACCGCAATGAAGAGTAGCCCCTGCTGGCCCCAACTAGAGAAAGCCTGCGTGCAGCAACGAAGACCCAACACAGCCAAAAATAAATTAGTTAATTAAAATATATAGGAATGTTAATCAAGCATATATTTAAAGATGCGTATAATTGTTTTTGTGCTGCATGGTGATTGGGCATAAGTGGTAAGTTACTCGTACCATAGCAATGGAGGCTTTATTTAGAGACAGACCCAGCATTTTTATAATCAGTGGTGAGAAGAAGTTGAAAGTGAAAAGAGTGAGAATGGGGAGGTAGTTTGTGGAAAACCTCTTTCCGATCATAGCCTTAAGAAAAGATACCTGGCACCTCAAGTTCTTTACTATATTGATTTCCCCAGGATTCAGAGGGATCAGCATGTCAATCTACACTGGAGCTTCTTAAGCACTTAGATGTGGGTCTCCTGTGCTGATCATGTTGAAAAGAAAAATTGATTAAAGGAGTAAAGTGTCCAACAGCTATCAACAGGTCAAGTAGGAAAAAAACAAAACCAAACTAAAAAAAAACATTTTCCACTTTTAATTGCTTTGGCATATCACCCCTAAAAGCTGTGGCCATTTGTGTTCTTGTGAGGAAAAGTCAGAAAGTATGTGCTCTTACCTTGCAAGGGCCATGTATTACCAGTTGTAGTGTGGAAAACACTTCAGAAGCCTAGGTGATCATGATGGTAGATCTCCTGACTACGTATTGTCCTTCTGCATGTTCATGATGGGGGAAGGGAGATGGGTCCTTAAATGTGTTCAGTGACCTTTGGTCCCTCACTGGTCTCAGCTGTGAAGTCGTTGGTCTGGGCTGCTCTCTGGGTGGTGACCACTAAGCTGGAACTGGTCCCATCCCTGGTCATTCTGCTGCTCATCTTCAGCTGCTGTAGCTCATGGTTGTCTCTCTTCACGTGGTCTGGGCCGCAGGTACCCCTTGGCTGACGTGGCCTTACTCGGCTCCCTTCCTGAGCCCCTTCAACTTGACACTGGTTTTGATGTTCCATCTCAACCCGTTGCTCTTGTAGATTGAATGGCAGAACCTCTGGTTATAACTCAGCTTTTGTTCACATCTCCCTCCGTATCCAAAGGGCATGTGCAAACTTCTGGGTCTCATCTTACCCAAGACAGCTAAAATTCAGCCTTCCCTCTGCCAGATCGACCCCCCCACCAATACTGCTGCAAAGATGCAAGGCACTCTCCTTCTAGAATCCTACATGTGATAAAGAACCAAGCTCTCTACCTTCTGTGTTCCCATAGGTTTATCTATCACATTTTCCCCAAGCAAGAGTAAAGACTGAAGACAGAAGAACACACACACACATCTCATCCCCTGCCTCTCCTGCCTCAAGGCCCTTATTTTGCTACAATCCCTTTAATGCTGAAAGAAGTTAATTTTTATTTGTCTTTTCTATTCTCCCAGAAACTCCCTGCTTACCCTTGGGCCAGGAAGGAGGGCTTTTGGGGTCCCTAATACCATAGCCTTAGGAGGATGGGGGAATGATAGAGAAAGACGAGTTGACCAGTAAATAACTCTACGCTGGAAGGTATTTAAAAAAATAGTCTACCTACTTACAATCCCCCTGTAATAAAACTTCCCCATTTTTCAGTGGATATTTACTCTTATTTAGGGGTCACTTCTCCCTTTTCCCAAAATGCAAGAGCCAAATCTTTGCCTTGAATCTACTCTCTGATTTTCCCCAGCCCCCAGAGCCTCCGAGGGTGGCTGGGTGAATCTGGGACTGGTCACGTCCTATGTCTAGGGACAGATCTTAGACCCAAGGAAACCCATGCTTTCCCAATACAGGTCCTTCAGGGATCCTGGCCATGTGGGCAGGTAGAGCTTCCCTTGAACAAAGATGAGTCTCAGGGGATCTTGCTTAGCTGGAGAAGCAATGTATCCCCAGTTCAAAGATAGCAGGCTATATGGGATGCTGTCTCCAAACCCAAATTTACCTCCATGGTCTCTTTGGCCTTGATTCTGTGACCCAGAAGGGAAACAAATGACAGCTGAGTTAACCTCCCTGAGACTAGAATGTCTCCACTCTCTCTCTTTGTGCACTTTTCAAGCCAACCTTTGCTTCATATCTATCAGCTCTGGAAACACTTATTGGCTTAAATATAGGTATGGAGTCTGCTCTCTTTCTCTGAAGCATAATTTTTGAAAAACATCCTGGGCCCCGGTTGCTAGAATAAGGCTTCCTTCTGCTAAATGAGGTTCAGTCCTTTCAAAGAGAAAGGGCCTTACTTCCCTTCCCCTTCCTTTCTTTAATCTGCTAATTGTCTGTAGTTGCCTGCATACAAAATTTTTCTTCATTGTGCTGGCATCAAGCAGCTTCAACTCTCAAATTCTCCTCTGGGTACTTGTTATCTGTCAGCGGTGTAAATATGTGATTCCCACAGGGGCTTAAGGATCCCAAATGGGTGCCGTCATGCAGCCAACTTGCAGATTTTTTCACTCAGATGTGGAAAGAAAATGTAGCTTATTTAGTTGGTCTGCTTTTCCTTAGAAGGCTAAACTTTGTGTGAGGCAATCATTTAAACAGCCCTTTTATTTATTTATTTATTTTGCGGTACGCGGGCCTCTCACTGTTGTGGCCTCTCCCGTCACGGAGCACAGGCTCCGGACTCGCAGGCTCAGCGGCCATGGCTCACAGGCCCAGCCGCTCCGCGGCATGTGGGATCTTCCCGGACCGGGGCGCGAACCCACGTCCCCTGCATCGGCAGGCAGACTCTCAACCACTGCGCCACCAGGGAAGCCCTAAACAGCCCTTTTAGATAGTACTCATATCTAAAACAAACTAAAAATAAAAATGCACATTTCCTTGTATTTCCACATTGCTCCTGTCCAAGAAGGCATCTGTGTGTTTGGGGGGGGTGATATACCTTGAGAAGGGAGGGGAGATGGCGTGCTTGGATCCATAGGGTGCTTTACAAATAATAAATGTAGTAGCAATAAATACAAAACTTATAATACACATACGTAATATGTAATGTAATGCATTGATACACAATAGCTTTAGCTATCTAGATCTATGTGTTTTTTCATCCATCCATCCATCCATCCATCCATCCATATAGACAATGCTTTATGTTGTTTATAAAGCACTTAAAGAATGTCTTAGCAGGGGATGCTTCCTGGCCTTGCATCCACCCATGGCTGACAGTCCCAGGTCTGGGGGCCTCTGGGTGTTTGCTGCTGCAGCCTGAGGCTGGTATGTCCCAGCCCCGTTTGTTTTCTTACTCAGCTTGGTCAGGCCTCAGCATCTTTCCTGCTTTTGCTCCTCACTGGTTCTGTAGACTATCCTGCCCCTGCCTGCCCCTCGTCCCCAACAGATCCCTGCGAACAAGACGGAGCATAAGCTGGGCTGTTTCTTCCATTTCCAGTCAAGATTTCCGTGACATAATAACTGCTTCCTCTCCTGGGGCATCAGTGATCTGAATCCTGAATGCTTGGTTCGCTAAAGGATTTAGAAAACACGAAATTCCTTCAAGCCAATTGCCTGACTGCAAAACCCCTATTTTGAATATGAGAAAATGAAAATAAATTCTTTAATTCTCTCTCCGTTCCTAACATAATAACCTTAATGTCTTCTGCCCACTTCCAGCAGGCGATTGGACACCTCAGGCAGGCTAGAGACAAAGTCCTGTGTGCAGAAACACAAGAGAGCAAAATACATTAATAATTTTTCTTTGGCGGTATACATTAATAATTTTAAGGCTAATTACTTAAGTATGCAGAGTGTTCAGTAGTGAATAAAACGGAGCAATCTCTGTTTCATGGAGGTTACAGCCTGGTGAGGGAAACAGATATTATATAAATATGTGTATACTGCTGGTTTGTGGTTCATGCTTTGAAGGAAAGCAGCTGGTAGAGAGAATGACCGGTTGACAGTGGTGGGAAGTGCAGGTTAGACAGCGGCATCAGGAAAGATCTCTCTGAGAAAGTGACAGAGGCCTGAGGATGAACAGACATTGGTCAGGCACAGCACAGGGGAAGAGCGTTCCAGGCTGAGGGAACATGTGGGATGGTTCTAAGGTGAGAGGGTGAGAAAAGACCAGCAGTGGCTTCCTTCCCATCTCACTCAGGACAGAGGCCACGTTGTCCTCTCATCCACAACACTCTGCCATGTGTAATTCCCCATGACCTTTCCAACCTAATGCTATGGTGTCCTTTTCTCTCTCTGACTTCACCCCTTACTTCCTTCCTCTTTACTCCCTCTGAAAGAGCCACATTTGTCCCCTCCCATTCCTCAAACACACCAGGCAGGTTTCTACCTCAGGGCCTTTGCACCTGCCATTCCCTGGCTGAAGGTTCTACTGTCAGGGAGCTGCAGGGATCACGTCTCACTTTCTTCTGGTTTTTTACTCACAAACCTCTCTGTAACACCTGCCGTGGTCACCTTATCTAAAACTGCAGTTCCTCCTACACTTTATGTCACTCTCCCCTGCTTTTAGTGTTCTTCTTAACACCATCATCTAACGAACTGCATATATTTTATCTATCTATCTATACTTATTTACTTTGGCCACACTGCATGGCTTGTGGGATCTTTGTTCCCCGACCAAGGATGAAACCCAGGCCCTTGGCAGTGAAAGCGCAGAGTCTTAACCACTGGACTGCCAGGAAATTCCCTAATGAACTGTATATTTTATTCATGTATCTTATTTATTGTCTGTCCCCCATGTAATGTAATCTATGAGGGCAGGAATATTTGTCAGTTTTATTTGCTACTGTATCTTAGCAATTAGAATATTGCCTGGCACGTAGTAAGCATTCAATACACGTTTGTTGAATGAATAAACGAGTGGTTGGCACTCTGTTTTTTGGTGCACTTGGTTTGTCTTCTTCCCTGCCTCGTGGTGTTTGCTCTAATTCAGTCCCCCAGTGCTCTCTTATGGGCTTAACGCACTCTGCATCATCTCCGGTCCTTTGCTTCTGATTTCCCAACATCTCCTGGGTTTTTACATGGTGAGTCAAATTCTGTTCCTTCCTTCTTGCCTTTAATGATTATTTGTGGGGTACCTGATACTGAGCAGGACGCTGTGGGGCTCAAAAGCCTTCCCGTGTCCTCCATTTCTTGATTATAGGAAATAGGCTTCATTCAGCCTCCATGACCTTCCCTGAGTTCCAAAGGGCCAGTTCAAATAGGTGCTAATTAGGGAAGGGAGGGGATGCATAGACAAGGGAGGAACAGTTAAAAGAAACAATAGTGCAGCCTTGGGGCAGGGTCCTGGTTCCCCCGCAGGGATACACTTAACAATATCTTTGAGCAGTTTTGCAGATACTGAAACCTGCACCAGGTGGGAGAAATTAATGGTATGCGGCCCACAAGCACGTAGACCTGAGACCAGTTGGAACCAGAAGGTTGATGATGCCACCAATTTCCCACTTACCTCCCCACCAACCAATCAGAAGAATGTCCACGAGCATTTCACGCCCTCTTTGAACCATTACTGTAAAACTTCTCACTACTCCCTCCAGGTTAGGACACACAGTTTTGAGGGTATTAGCCCACTGCGGCCCCATTTGCCTGGCAAAGCAATAAAGCTATTCTTTTCTTCTTCACCTAAAACTCTGTCTCTGAGAATTAATTCAGTGTCAGGGTACAGAAACCGGATTCAGCTTCACACCTTCTATGTACCAGGCACTGTTCTGGACACTGGGGACATGATGATGAGGAAGACAGTATCTCCGTCTTCACAAGCTTAGACTTTAAGCCATATTTTTTCCCCAAAGATTCTGTTTTGTGACAAACACATCACCCCTGACTCTCTGCTGCCTCTACCTGCTATAGGGCAGCTGCAAGGGCAGTGGTCAGCCTGGCTGGGCATTCACTACTGAAGTCACCAAATGTGGTACCACAGAGTAAGATGTAGGAGCCAGAAATGAGAGATGAGCCTGTCTGGTGCAAATCTTGCGGAGAGAGGCAGAGATGCTTGGGCAGCTCCATCCCAAGGAATTACTCTGCTGTGAGGGGGCAGTGAGGTGAAGTCCCTAGTTGTAGATAAACACAAACTGGCCATCCAATTTCCCACTGCTGTTTCACTTCCTCTTTACATGATCAGAAAGATAATTTATTCTGAATTTGTTCTTAGATAAATTAGGGTGGCCACTGAGGAAGAATGGCTACATCTGTGTAGACCTTACGTAAAGAGGAATGAAGCATTGCCATCCCAATTCCCATAAGCACATGGTTTTACAACACTTGATTGCTCACAGGACACGCCATTTGAAACACACATATTGTACACTCTAAATGACACACTTCCAATGTGGCAAACGCCAACAGAAGGTTAACAGAAAAATCTGACAGGTACCCTTAGCCGGCACCAATGCCTTTCTCTCAGGGGGACAGGGGGAGTCCTTATATATCACAATAATTCCTATGAATGAAATTGGAGATATAGTATTGTATACATTCAAGATATTGAAAGATAGCTGAAAGTATTCTAGGGATGATTAATTTTTATTAGCATACTATAGTGTAAGCTGATAAGTTAGAGGGTCCCTGGAGAAAGAGAACAAGGAATGGCCTAAGCCATTTAGTGATCTAAGCCTGGGCACAAGGCTTGCCCTTGAACAAGTCTCAGTAATTAATGATCTTAAGGGAAGGGAGGGGATGCAGAAACAAGGGAGAAGCAGTCAAGAAACAACAGCGCAGCAACGGGGGCAGGGTTCTTGTTCCTCAAGGGATGTACATAATAACATGTCTTTGAGTTTTGCAGGAACTAAGGTCCCTAACCAGGTGGAGGATGGAATGATGGTGTTGACTCTCCTGACTTTAATCAACTACAGGTTGGACACTCTGGGCCTTTGCCCGGATTCTATGCTGAATTCTCCTCTGCTCAAGCCCCCTCATGAATATGCATGGACCCTGAGCTTAAAACTTCCCCAATTTTGCTGTTCAGGGAGACGCTGCTTTGGGAAAGATCCCAGGTGTTCTCCTTACTCGCTGCAAATAGTCAACTTTCTCCCAGTCTTTGGCTTGGTTGTCTATTGGCTTGACACCCACCAAGAGGGTGAACGCAGTTTTGGGGTAACAATAGCTCATGAAAAAGGATTAGAAACTTTATATAGTATTTTATATAGTATAACTTTATTATATAGTTATTCAGCCATTACATTTTAATGAACGTACAGTGTTACAACACGTAACTGAATCCTAGTAGCTAATGTTATTTTGATAGTTTAGGTTGGACCACATAAAATTCTTATCTAATAAATGTCAGGTGTTTTACAATAATAATATCAAATGTTAGAGTAATTATAAATAGAGAACCACAGACCTTTTTTAGGTCTATTTGACAAAACTGACTCCCATCACACTGCCTATTACAGTTTTGTAAGTGTAAGCTCCTCCAGGGTAGGGACAAAATTGTATTCATCTTATTTGGGCTCAAACAATGTAAAAGCACTACCATGTAGACCCCACAAGTAGAAGGTATGCAATATGGGTAGAATTAACCAAAGAGCTGGCGTGCAAACTGGCAGGCTTAGAGAAACACGATTCACATGAAAGGTGGCCATAGGCGTGGACTCTGGAGCCAGACAGCCTGGGTTCAAATCCCAACTTTCTTACTTGACTTTGAGTCTCAGTTCCCTGCTCTAAGAAATGCAGGTAATGATGCCTAAAGCTCAGCTTCTCTGTACAATGGCGCTTAATCGAATCACAGAGACAGAGTTTCTTTCTTTCTTTTTTTTTAAATAATTAATTAATTAATTTTTGGCTGCGTTTGGGTCTTCCTTTCTGTGCGCGGTCTTTAGTTGCAGTGAGCGGGGGCTACTCTTTGTTGCGGTGCGCAGGCTTCTCATTGCAGTGGCTTCTCTTGTCGCGGAGCACGGGCTCTAGGCGTGCGGGCTTCAGTAGTTGTGGCTCACAGGCTCTAGAGCACAGGCTTAGTAGTTGTGGCGCATGGCTTAGTTGCTCCACGGCGTGTGGGATCTTCCCAGACCAGGGCTCGAACCTGTGTCCCTTGCGTTGGCAGGCAGATTCGTAACCACTGCACCACCAGGGAAGCCTGGAGACAGAGTTTGGGGTGAAGTAGAAGATGATAGCTTTTTTACTTTGCCAGGCAAAGGGGGACACAGTGGGCTCCTGTGACGAAAAACTCTGTGTCCCAACCCAGGAGAATCTGATGAGGAGTTTTATAACAATACTTCCCGAGGGCGGGGTTGCTGACAAGATGAGGGTATGTGCAGGGTCTCAGGTGGTCTGTCTCCTAATCTTGATGGGCTTCTCTGGTCCCTGTAATCTGGCCTCAGGTGGTTTCTTAGCTGCTCCTCCCTTGATTAGCAACTGTTCGAATCTGCCCTTTGGAACTCAGGGAAGGTCATGGAGGCTGGAGTCTTGCCTACAAGAAACGGGGGACAAGAAAAAGAGGCCTCTGTGCCCAGGAGCTCCACAGGGCTCTGCTTGGTTTCAATAATAATAACACCTACCTCACAGGGTGGTGGTGACGATTAAATGAGTTAATTAAAACATGGAAAGCATGTAGTATGGTCTCTGGTACATGGGATGGACACAATAATATTGTTACAGGAAGGGGGACCCCTTCCAGGGCCCACAAGTGGGTTCTTGTCTAACACTCAGAAATGAATTGTCTGAGGAGACTCAGGTGCTGACAAAGCAAGAGACTTTATTGGGAAGGGGTGCCCGGGCAGAAAGCAGCAGGGTAAAGGAACCCAGGAGAATTGCTCTGCCATGTGGCTCACAGCCTTGGGTTTTACGGTGATAGGATTCGTTTCCGGGTTGTCTCTGGCCAATCATTCTGACTCAGGGTCCTTCCTGGTGGTGCGCGCATCACTCAGCCAAGATGGATTCCAGCAAGAAGGATTCTGGGAGGTTGGTAGGACATATGGGCTGAAGTCTACTCTCTCCTTTTGATCTTTCCCGAATTCTTCCATTGGTGGTAGCTTGTCAGTTCCGCCTTCCTTACCAGGAGCTCCTGTTGTAATATAACTCATGCAAGTGGTTACTACTGTACCTGACCAGGGCGGGCAGTGTAGGTTAACGGTTCCCCTAACAATATTAGCTACTATTATGTAAGATAAGCCCACATACTCAAAGAAGAAATATAAAATATAGGACTAATAATCACTTTTCCACCCCTTCCCCCTACACATCTTTTTCCAGACACACGCACACACACACATCTTCGCACATACAGAAACCACTCATAAAAATGAAAAGAGAAGAGCTTCCTTCACAGGATACCAGGAAAAAGCCTTAATTCTCTCCTGGGGATCCGGATGTAGTGTCTGCCCTTTTAAGTGAACCCAACTTGCCCTTGTGAGCCTGAGCTGGGATTACCTAAAAGGCTTTGCAAGGCCTCCAAGCTCCATCCCTGGACTGGTTCCAGGTCATTTTCTATCTGCCAGGAGTGCTAATCCTTGTTCTTGGTGTGATTAGATCATCATCTTTTCAGATAATAATTTTTGTGGCTTGCTCCCTGCATCTTTTCTTTAACAATGCCCCATGACAATCTCTCTCTCTTTCTCCCTCCGCTGCCCCATACAAGCTGACCCTAGACTCTCAGTTCTGCTTGCTTCAGTGGCTGCGTTGCGGGGGGTGGGGGTGGGGGGGTGGGGGGGTGGGGGGTGGGGTGGCGGCAGGGTTGGAGGTGTGGTTAGAATGGAAAGTGCTAGTAACCTGCAAAGTGTCTTGACTTTCTTTGCTCAAAATCTAAGCCTGCAAGATAATTAGAGGTTTTGTAAAGTTGCTAGAAAGGTGAAGTGAATGTGTGCGGGTGAAATGGTTTAGAAGAAACACAAGGGGAGAAAGATTTCCTGCAGTTTTTTGAAAGGTTCTATTGGATTGTGACAGGGTTTGCAATCTGAAGGTTTTACCAGTAAAAGAGAGCTGAACATTGCTCCCTGACAAAAATGCCAGCATGTGACGTGATTCCAGGAGGACTGGCTGCACAGTATGCTGGGAAGCTGGAATCACAGGTACCTCATTAAAGATTTCCACAGGCAAAGCTCGGGTTGGAAGTGACAAAGAGCTGGCAGAAGGCAGACACGTGGACAAAGGTTATGGAATTCTCCAAGTGATCTATGTAGACAGTAGAGTAGAATCCATGTGCCCCTGTTGTAGGCTTTGGTGATGCAGAAAACTCTGGAACGGCAACAAAATGCCTGTGCATGGAGAATCTCTAAGAAATGACATACAGTTTCCCACCTGTCTGATGAGATGGGGCTCAAAATAGAAATTAATTTGATATATTCAAAATAAAGAGGACTGATAGCTCTGGCAGGGGTTTTTACCTTGCGGTGTCTTCACCCTTTCTTCTGCTACCGAAACCCTGGCCCCCTTTAAAGGGATTATATCTTCTCCATTTGAGGACGCTTGATGAAATTGTTGATCAAATCTTCCTATAGCAAAGCAGGGAGGGCACAAGGTCCAGATTAGACCAGTTAGACTCCCCCTCTTAGGACTTTGATTCTTGAGAAGAGTGATACAAGTACCATGAACTGTTGGATCTGACTGATCTGTTTTAGAAGCCGTTAGTTCCAGCCAACTACATGGGTTGCCCTGGGTTCTGCCCCTCACAAGTTTCGTGCTTCAGGTTCACCGTGGATTCTGAGAATCTTCCTCTTCAATTTAGAAAGGCTTTTAGTAGAAATACAAAGTTAGAAGAATTGGCATTTGGGGTTCCAACTCCTAAAACTAACAGTTCTCCTAAATACCGTCCCACTGTGCATGGCTTTGGATGGAGCAACTGGTGACGAATTGCAGCTGTAGTTGGCCTTGACTCTTTGCCAAGATATGCATTTTGGCATCTCCTTTATTTTCACACACTGACCCTTCTTTTCCCTGCATCAGCCCAAGTGATTGATTCTTTCCACTCCCCTTCTCCCAGAATCTGCTTTATAGAGAGGAGGACCAGAGAGGTGGCCAGCTGACCCCCAAACTCCTGATCAGTTAGAGGATGATGAAGTATCATCTTCAGTATGTCACAAGATGAGACTTACTTCATTAATATCCAGTTTTCAAAACATTAGCATGAACCAATCTTGTTCCCATCAGTGGCTGCTATCAAGAGCTGGATTAAGTTTTGTCCCCAAACTAAAGTGTTTTAAAAATGATTTTTCTTTTACCCTTTGGTGTCATTTCCTTTTATTTGAGTTGTAGCTTTTGTTTGCTATACAAATGCCATGATAAAATTTTTATTTTACTGAAAATTATTCATCTTAAAATATCAGTGAATTCACAATTGCAACCCAATTTTGAATATCTTAATTTATTTTTTTGTCAAAAATTTACTTTGAATATATATCAGTGTTGTTTTGAATCATTCAATAATAAATTTAACTTTATACTTGTTAGATGCATATTTTCTTGATTTTGAGTGTTTCCATTCCTCCTTTTTGGCAATTTAATCATTAATATTTTAATTTGATTGTGGTGGTAAATATAACTATGTTTTTGTCAAAAACCATAGAACTGTACACCACAAAGAATGAATTTTACTGTATATAAATTTTTAAAAAATGCAAAAAAGCAGGTTTTTTACTTTCCAGTCTCTTGCACAAAATTATAAAATAAGGAGATAAAAATAAACTCAACTTTTTGTGTAAGCCCTCAATATTCATAGTGGGCAAGCAAGAATATAGATTATTTAGTTACATAGATGTACACATAGATCTTGACACTCAAAGTGCTAAATTCATAAATCTATGTCAACCATTTGAAGTATAAAAGGATGAAGGGAGAAAGTGAATTTTAAAAACATTAATTTCTGATAAGGCTCTAGAGCAAAAATTTGTGAAAGTAAAGAGTAAGAATAACCCATACAAAGATACAAGGCACTATCAAAAAATATCTATGCATAGTGAGAGAGCATTTGGTTTTATAGGACTGTCTTTGTTTCCAGTTCTGGTTTACCACTGCTCCTGAAATAAGTTGAAAAAAAGTAGGCATTTAAAAGTTCAGGTACCAGGCTTCCGTGGTGACGCAGTGGTTGAGCGTCCGCCTGTCGATGCAGGGGACACGGGTTTGCGCCCCGGTCCGCGAAAATCCCACATGCCGCAGAGCGGCTGGGTCCGTGAGCCATGGCCGCCGAGCCTGCGCGTACCACAAAAAAAAAAAAAAAAAAAAGAAGAGAGATGGGAAAACTTCCTGGGCAGATAAAAATACTAGCCCTGAGTCCACTAAAATGTCAATCATTTTTGTCTTAAACACAACCAGAGTTTAGTCAGAATCCTAGTATTTTGTTAATAAATATATTCTTAAAGATACTTTTATCTGTGTTTATTAGGTATAAGTTTGAAGTAAGACTTTTGTTTAAAAAATCACACTAATGTAGAATAATTATTTTTCAAATTAGTTTTGTTGAAGGAGGTTACACTCTTTTTTAAAGCATTCTGCAAATATTTAAAAGATTTCTGAAATCTTTTATAAAAATGCTTTCAAAGCCAGTTTGTGAATTGCACAAGAAAATTATTCTCATTACTTCATAACAACATGTTAAATTTTAATGTCTGTAGTCAAATGTTTTATCATTAGCATTTGTCTTAAGAGAAGAAGACTGGAAGTTATTGAGTATATAGCGACAGTGAAATAATTTCAGGAGTCTTTAGGGATCAGACCACTGCCAAATTAACAAACAATAATATTTTACTCTTCAACTGCAGACTAGTCCATAAAATGGAACGCTGGATGTGGAGGAAGCAGTGGCAATAAATCCTTAAAACAAAAGTATGCTGTTTGGCATGCATTTAAAAATAAAATTCATGGTTGTTTTGGAACTGCCAAAAGATTTATTTCCAGTTTTGTTTCATAATATACGATTTGATTGTATGACGACGCAGTTGGATCTATCTTCAGCAGTAAATATACACATCTACAGTAGATATATATAAATATAAATATACATATATATATATATAAAGGATCATAGTACAAAAATATGTGATTATAATGAAAAGTGTGGCCTCTGATCATTCTGTGTGATTGACTGAGAACTAATTATGTCCTAGTCACCATTTCATCCCACTACAGTCTTTGTATAGGCAAGGATCACTTCTATTTATTTTACTAGAGACCTAAAGGCACCAGGTCTGAAAAGGTTGTTTTCACCCCTCCTGAAACTTTCAGGGACTTGTTTTTGTATCTTTGCAAATCAGCTTGGGAGCACCTTCAAGGGAGATTTTGTTGCGTTTTGTTTTTGATTTTTCCAAGAGGGCTGCTTGGGTTCTGAGGTGGAGAGAGAAAAGGGTCATTGCAAAGGAAAGGTGCTCCTTTCCTTTGGTGGTGGTCAATCCACCACCACCACTGAAACCACCAGTGGCACCAGCACCACCGCGAGTCAGCTCAGGCCTCCTCGGCCTCTAATTATGAGAGTAACAGAAGTATGCTCTCCTGAGCACAGTGAAGAAAAATATAGATTTTCTCTAGATCTCCTCAGAGGGGTAACATTTCTCTTAAGAATTTTGGAAGGATGAGTAAGGCTCAGCAGGAGGGCAGAGGAGAGTGGGGAGAAAAGATCTCCAGGCCAAGGTGATGCTGTGTAAAATGTTCAGGAACTGGAAGCAGTTCATTGTGGACCAAGACCAGTGGCTTCAGGCCATGAAGCGTCCTGGTTTGTGAAGGAATTTGGACTTTATGAGGTCTGAGGTCCATTTCAAATCGAGAAGCGACATGAGCAGGCTGCAGTTTGGAAGCATCAGTCTTTCTGCAGCTAGAGGAGGGATGCAGGCGGATGTGGTTAGAATCAGGTTCTCCAGTATTTTCCATGTGAGAATAGATGAAAGAAGTGACCTTATGCAGGGGTGATGAGAATGGAAAAGCGAGGAGACACGTAGGAGCTATTACTGATAACTTATGATCTACTGGATGTGAGGATTGAAAGGGAGGCATACTTCCTGCTGCCCCCAGAAAGATCATTGCAAAAAGTAGTTACGATGATCCACTCACCTGGTTTAAAGTGCTTTCATTGACTTCCCAGTGTTTTCAGACAAAGACAAAATTCCTTATCTAGTCATCTTTGCATCTCTAGTACTGAATATCTAGTAGACACAATAAGTACATATATTCTTCATCTCATCTCCTTCTCCCTGTTCTATGAACATGTGCCATTTAAATTGATATTCCCCTGAGGGTGGAGAGAGATTTTAAAGGAGAAAAACTGAGGTTAATGTCAGTGGCAGAATTGGCAAGAGCTCTGGGGACTCACAGGGACAACCCTGATACACGTCTTCTCCAAATAAGATAATTAGGGTAAAATTCTCAATAACCTATAAGTTATAATATAAATATAAAGATTATGATTATGCTCTTTTGCACATTTTACATTTGCTGAGTTGGTCCTCGGTCTTTGGTAGAATATTAATCAATGTTTTTAGGGTGAGAGATATGAATGTTCTAATCTCAGCGTGACCACAAGCTCAGACTATTTATTCATTTTAAAGGACTTTTTTCATATAAGCGAAACCCAGGGGTATTTTTAAGTGTAGAATTTTGACAAGGCCATCTGATACATTCCTATAAATGAATGCCTTGAGGCCTTTTCTGAACATAGTTAACCCAGTTAGGATAAACATTCTTAAAATTATCCTACATCAAATAAATATTGACATGCTTTTTAAGGTCATTTGATATAAGACTAGAATGTTAACAGGAGGCTAGATTTGATGCATTTTTTTAAACCAATAAGTGGCATTGAAATTCACTGCATTTATTTTAGAGTATAAACCTTAAATATTAAGAAATCATTTTGAATTTCTGTATCTCCTGTCACACCCTAAGCGGCTGGTAAATGGATACAGGCTATTCACATACGATGCTTGTAAAATGTTCTTCATATCCCATTGTTTTCTAGCATGCTCAGAAACCAAAGGACCTGAGATGATAAAATAGAAGATTCTTTTAAGCTATTATTTATCTCTTCATATTTCATTTTTTCCTTTCTGCGCTATGCTTCATAGGCAATAAAGGAAACAAAAAGAATGAGAATTGGGTCTGGGAGGGCAAAATTAGAGAGGAAAAATAGCTTCTGTTATTGAGATAGATGATGGATTTATAGAGACAGGACAAAATGATATCATTCTTCTAACGAATATTTTTGTTCCAGTTCAAAACATGAATATGTTTCAGGATTTGTGTGTGAAGGAGTATCCATTATAAGGAGAAACATTTCTTCTTGGGAGCCAAATAGCTGGGAACATATCTCATTTCACTATAAAAGACACATATTTTGTTGATAAGAGAATTGATGATGTCTTCAAATCCCACAGAATAGCCTCTTAATTTCTAGGTCCCAAGGAACAATTCCAAATTCCCCAACCACCTCAGATCAGGCTTTGAGCAAAAATTGATTCTAAGATGTTACTATGTTTCCCAATTTTGGTTGCTTGTGTGTGTGTGTGTGTGTGTGTGTGTGTGTGTGTGTGTGTGTGTGTGTTGGAAGGGAAGTTGCTCAATTAAAAATAATAATTATGTGCAATTGTGGAGAAGGGAAGAAGTGGGTCTTGCATCTTGATTTTTAAAAATGAAATCATTAAGGCGATACCTTTATAAGATGACGCACTGTGTTTCCAGGTCCATGCATGGTCACTCCTGGAACACTTGGTCTCTCTCTCGTCACCTTGAGTTATCATTGCTCTCCAAAAATCAAGCATTGGCAGTGTCTTTCCATCTCTCCCTCTCTTATTCCTACTTAAAGGAATGTCTGAAAACCAGAATACCAGGTTAAAGAAGATTCCCACAGTCAAGGCAGATCATAAGGATTCAAGTGAGGGTGTCAGATGAAGAAGATATAAGAAGTAACACTCACATGTTTAGAGGGTGTGATAAACAAAATCTTCCCCCTCCCCCTGCCCCCACAGAGGTGACCATGCTGTAATCCTGGGAACCTATGAATATGTTATGTGACCTGGCATAAGGGACTTTGCAGGTATAATTAAACATAAATTGAGCTGAGGAGTTTTTTTTTTTTTTAACATCTTTATTGGAGTATAATTGCTTTACAATGGTGTGTTAGTTTCTGCTGTATAACAAACTGAATTAGCTATACATATATATATATCCCCATATCCCCTCCCTCTTGTGACTCCCTCCCACCCTCCCTACCCCACCCCTCTAGGTGATCACAAAGCACTGAGCTGATCTCCCGGTGCTATGCGGCTGCTTCCCACTAGCTACCTATTTTACATTGGGTAGTGTATATATGTCCATGCCACTCTCTCTCTTCATCCTGGCTTACCTTCTGACAGCCAAAAGTATAGTTAATACCTCTCACATCATCGATATGTTTCCTTTCCCTCACTGGAGCTAATAAAAAAACTGAAGTTAACATCATTTCTATGGATGTTTTGGTACTTTTACTACATATATACGTATCCATAAATTATGTATACAATTGGTCTTTTGCATTACAAATTTTACATAAATAGTATTTCAATTTGATTTTTTCTTTAGCATAATGTTTTGGGGTAACCCACGTTGATGCTTATAGATGAAGTTCATGAATTTTAATTGCTATATAGATTGCCTATAATTTATACCTTTCCCTAACTAAGATAGGTTGTTTAAAAACTTTTGCTATTAAAAACAGTGCTACAGGGGACTTCCCTGTGGTCCAGTGGTTAAGATTCCACGCTTCCAATGCAGGAAGCACAGATTTGATCCCTGGCTGGGGAACTAAGAGCCCACAGGCCACACGGCCAAAAATAAATAAATAAAAAATAAAATTGGGTCTTTAACAAAAAGTACAGCTGTCATTTCTAAAAACAAAAAACAAAACCGTGCTACAGGTTTAACAATTTATGCTCCTACCAGAATTGCTTAAAATATGTTTCTTCACCCTTTCTCAATCTTTTGAATTGCCAGACTTTTAAATTTTGGCCAATCTGCTGGGTGCAAAATAGTACTCCATTGTAATATTGATTGGGATATTTTAATGCTATTTAGATTTCCTCTTCTGTAAAATTTTCTGTTTATATCTTTTGCCTGTAATTCTTTTCGATTGTTTGTGGTTTTCTCACTGAATGGTGATTCTTTTGATAATTCTGATCAGTTGATAACTGAGTCTCTATATGAATTTTTTGTCAGTTATATACATGTCAAATTCAATCCTCTAATTTTTAGTTTGCCTTTTCACTTTGCTTGTGGTGTCTTTATTCATGCTGAAGTTTAAAGTTTTGATTCAGTTACATACATTATTTAATTAAATTTATTAAATTAAATTTATTTAAATTTATTAATCAGTAACATGCATTATTTATTTTCTGTAATTTTTTGCTTTTTGTGACTTATTTAAGAAATCACTTGTACCGTGAGATCAAAAAGACATTCTCATATATTTTCTGACAATAGTTTTATATTTTTGCTTTGTATATTTAGATCTTTAATCCATCTGGAATTTATTTTTATGTATGCTGTTAAATAGAGAGGGATCTCATTTTATTTTCCTCCATATGGATCACCAATACTCTCCACATCATTTACTGAACGATACCTCTCTTCTCACGGATGTTAACGCAGACGATTCCATTTACCAGGTTGCAAAATGTATGTGAGTCTTTAGGCTTTTTATTCAGTCACATTTGTCTATTTGTTGACATCTGTTTTAATTACTGGAACTTTATAATAAATAAAGGTATTCTCTTCTGCTGGTGTTTAAAATGGTCTGGGATATTCCTGGTTTACTTATCCATATGAATTTTAGGACTAACTAGTAAAATTCCTCTTTAAAGCCCCTCTCAGGATTTGATTTGAATTGCATTGAATTTAGAGAATATTTCAGTTCTGCCTAGTTTTTGTATCCAATTTGTTTATTATAGTTTTGTCGTTTCGTACGGATAATGTTTTAAGATTTGCCCTATATATCCAATGAATTGATTATACACTATTGTTTTTTGCATTCCCGCCCCCCCCCCCCACCTTCCTTCTGAATTCCGTTTTCATCTTCGGGAAGCACACTCTCTGGAATTCTTTCAGTGAGGGTCTATGAATGATAAAGATTCTTTGTCTTTGAATATTTCTTGATTTGGCCATCACTCTTCGTAGTGAATACTGGGAGGTACTACCCAGATTCCTCTTCAGAAGTGAAGGACTTGTTCCCTGAGCTGCTGGGACCGCAGCAAGCTGACAAAATGCAGCTGTCAGTCCTCTTAAGGAGTAATCTGGTCCCAGGTCACAGCCGCTTCCCTTGTCAGCCCACATCCAGTGACTGATGTCACAGGTATATAAAGGCTGGGCCCACTTGCCTCAACTCCGAAGGGACATGCCAGGTTCAAAGTCAAGGCCTTCAGTGAGACTATATTGCAGGCCAACTCTTCCCTCTGTCCAATATGGCTACTACCATCCCTTCCTCAGATGATATTCCCAAAGCATTTCCTAACAAACTCCCTATACTCATCTTTGACTCAGGGTACGCTTCCAGAGAAGCCAACCCAAGATGGTTGATGTCAGGGTTGAGCCAAGGAAACAGGAGCTAATATGGGGTTTTTGACTTGAATCATTGGCCACTGTCAATACAGACTTCCTTATTGGTGATAGATGAGGGACAGATGGACCTTGGCACAAGGTAACAGTGCAATGGTTAACCTTTTATCAGTAGTGAACTGGAATGTATTCTAATGGAAGGTAACACACTAGTGGGTGCAGTGTATCAGGCATTTAAGATATATGAGGGGAAAAAAGAAAGAAATACGAGGGAAATAGCAATCTTAAGGTCAGGGGAACTAGTTTTGTTAAGCAAAGTTGATTCTTTGGAAAAAGCAAAGGGCTGAGAATGATTAAAGGTTATTAAAAATTTAAGAGTAAAATTCAGGCCTCTTTGGTAGCAGATAAAGAAGCTTTTATCTCCTGCAGTGGAAGGGCAGAAAGAGCTGAGGAACAGGCCCAGCACTTAATCGTAAGTGAGGCAGAGCTCCAAAGAAGATCAACAACCACACAATCCGGCTAGGTCGGCCATGCCACGGTCACGGTGCTGGATTGGAAAGAAACCCTGATGCAATGGGCTGGGTTGCGATACCTGAAAATCTTGAATCCCTGGATTCCCCTGAACCCTCTGAGTCTGAACATGGTCCAATTTTCCCCATTAATGGCCTGTGCTCCCCTGGCTTGAAAACCATGCAGAGGCTTCCTCTTTGTAGTATAACCTGTGCTCCCCTCAGGATCTGCCCACAGCTTCCCTCCTGTCACTGGGTTAATAACTTGGCTTAAGTTACAAGGCAACCTGGCCCATACTGTAATGAGTGACAAGAACAGAGTGGTAGTGAGGGAGAGGGGTCTGATCCTCAGAAAATTAGGGAGATGGATAACAGAATATGGTGACTCTGGGGACAAAATGGGATGGGTAGCAATGAAGGATATGGCTCAGTTTGTACAAACAAAAGAAATCAAGGGAGTGTATGACTAGGAGCCAGAGAGTAATACTCTAATAATGAGTCACAGTTCTTTGCCCAGTTTTAAAGTCTGAGCCAGTTTTTGGATCTGGAAACCATCAATAGGGAAAAGGCCAGATCCATAGGAAGAAGGCCCTGAAATATCATAAAAGATGTACATTGTAATAATCCCCCCAGTTCTTCCCCAGAGGGTTCCGTGCCATTTCCTTGGCTAACTATTTGTAGGGAAAATGGAAACATCAAAACATTTCTCAAGGGCTTCCCTGGTGGCGCAGTAGTTGAGAGTCCGCCTGCCGATGCAGGGGACACGGGTTCGTGCACCAGTCCGGGAGGATCCCACATGCCGCAGAGCGGCTGGGCCCGTGAGCCATGGCCGCTGAGCCTGTGCATCCAGAGCCTGTGCTCCGCAATGGGAGAGGCCACAACGGTGAGAGGCCCACATACTGCAAAAAAAAAACAAAAACAAAAAACATTTCTCAATGGAATGGCAGATACAGGAATTCACCTGCCTTCTATTAAGCTTTACATTAAAGAGATTTATAAAACTGTAAATCATTACCACTCTTCTATGTTTTTTGTTTTGGAAAATATAGTTATTTTTCATAGAAATATGCTATTTATGTTAACATGTGATAGATTTATCAAGATAATTTGTAATAAATAAACATTAAAATTTATCTGTTTTAATTTTTTATATGGTAAATATCAATTGAATATAACCCACATAAACAAAAGCTTGCTAGGGTTCTCAGTTTTTAAGAGGTTTTAAGGGGTCTTGAGACCAAAAATTTTAAGACTGCTACAATAGACGACATTGCAAGCGAAACCATCTGGGTGATATCGAAATAAGTTGCACAGTCTCTCTGACCAAGTTTCATCATGTGTAAAATTACGAGTTAACACTACACATGTAATTAGAATGCCAGGAGCACACAATGATATTGTTTAGCTGTTACTGATACTACTCTATTTTCTCTGTGAGAAAGGAGGCAATAATATCTGCTAAAATTGATAGAGGAAGTGGTAGAAGTTTGACGAAAGGGGAGAAGATGTGATAAAGCCCTCATGGAAAATGAGAATGATGGGCTTGATTAGGAAAATATAGGAGGCTTGCAGGGCTATTTTGAAAGACCTGTGGAGGTCAGTGACTTTGGATTTAGAGTAGAATCATGATTGTGTAACTTTTTTTCTCCTTAATGACACTCAGATGTCCAGAGTAGGAAAGGAAAGGCAAGCTGTTGAATTAACAGAATTGGGAATGTTCCAGTTGGTTTGCTCAGGACAAAAACATGGAAAATTGTGACTGAAGTGATGAATTGTGTTTTATTACCTGGGGAAGAAACGAAGGGAAGAAAGCAGGGGGATAATTGATAGGGAGAAAAGAGAAGGATCATTAGATTCGAAGTCTTCGTTAGGGACAGCTGAGAGAGTTGGTAATTAGGAAGTTGGTTGGTTAGATGTTTGAATTTTGGATTTTAGTGGTGGAGTAGTTCCACCTGATGACAAGGCCTCGGGTACAGTCACGAGAGTGGGTGCCTGTCTTGGAGCAGAGGTGATGGCTACTGGAGATGAAGAAATCCAGAACCCAAGAGGATGGATCTTCCATTTAGATATTAATGTGATTCTGGGTGATGGCACAAGTTGGAAGTCAGGTTCCAGAGTCTTCCATCCATGAGGCGAGGGTAAAACATAGCAACAAGGAAGGATAAAAAGTGGCACTGCTACATAAAAACGAGGATGAATTATGTGAGTGAGGCACTGGGAAGCAAGGGACACACCCCACCCCCCTAACCAAGACATGAAGGAAGTGTGGGAAAATGTGCAACCTTCACTTTCAAGTTTAAAGCAAACGGACTCTGCAAGGGGGTGGGGGTGATGTTACGTTTCAGCTAAGGACAGGCAGCAAACACACTAGAGGCTCAGAATGTGGAAGAATTTGTTCACAAAAGAATGGAATTCCAGAAGGCCAGTGGAAATAGACAAAGGAGGGTAGCACAGAACTTCACTGGACAACTAAAGGGACAACTTGGAGCAAACACGAAAAGTGGGCTGTGAGGGCACAAAATATGCGGGTAGCAGAAAGTTTCCAGAAGAATTAGGCAAGAATTTTCTGTTTGAGTCAACTGATCCACTACCAGGTGGTAAGTTCATTTCCTTTTTCTTTTTAGATTTTTCTCTTCGCTTAGATTTCTCCTTTTCTGAAAACACAAAATTGAGGTAATAAAATGTCCACCCTTTCCCTCCTTCTGTCCCCCCATTTTTCCTCTTCTCTCAGTCACGTCCTCCGCCCAGGATTGGGAGACCCGCCCCCCGCGGAAGGGGGAGGGACGGGGCGGAGCGAACAGAAGTGGGCGGGTCTTCCCCTGTCGACGTGCTGACGTCAGAGGACATCCGGTCCGGCTCCTAGTGCCTGGAAGCAGCTCTGTCCGCCTTCCTCGGGGCTTAGTAGCATTTTTTTTCCCCCGGAATCGTGGTCCTCGAATTGGATCTGCAACCGCCGCGGGCGGACCTCACGCCATTCCCTGCCCCTCGGCCCCTGGAGTGAGCCCGGCCTCCCCGCGAGGGTGAGCGAGGTCGGCCCGGAGCGCGCGCGAGGGAGGGTGCCCCGCGGGCGGGGACGGCCGTTGGTTCCCAGAGTCGCGTGGCACCTCCGCCGACTCTCCCTTGGGCTCCCCTTGCACCCCGCTGGGTCCTCCGGCTGCAGGCTTTGCCTCCAAAGCCGCAGTGGCCCCGGGCCTGTTTTCTCATTTCGTGACACGGGCCACGTCCTGAAGAAGTGGGAGCGTTCCTGGAGAAGGGCTTAAACCCGTATAACGCTGAGAATTAGAATTCACTCTTTAAGTTTACAAAACAAACTAGAGGAGAAAAAAATGAGGCTCAACTTTCCCAGCGGGTTCTCCCCGGGGGACGCAGAAAATTCAACCGGTGATCACCCTGCGATTATTTTTTTAGCTCCTTTGGCGAGGGCAGTACACAACTTTTCACCCTGTAAGTTTTGTCATTGTAAATACCGGAAGGGTGACCTAGTGGACCTGGACGTTACTTCAGGTAACCACCCACTAAACCTCCTTGTCTGGTTTGTTCATATTTTTAAGTCGCAACTAACCACCGCGCGGTTTTTTGATTGGGCATTCCAGCATCAGAGTTGAAACCCGGAAATTAGGACAACTTTATGAGTGACCTTAGTATTGTTCCAGGTACAAGCTGGTGTATGATTTTGCTGTATTGTAATGAGAAATGTGAGTGTCAAGGTGTGCTTTCATGGAACTCTCTCCCTGTATCATGGACACGACTTTGGTTTCTTTGAATATTTTTGTCTTCAGGAAGGTTGTGTGTCAGTCACCAGTGAAACTTAAAACCGTGCTTGGAGGTTTGGAATTTGTAGATCTTGGATAGAGCCTAGAAGTCTAAATCTGTGCTTTTAGGGAATGCCACAGTTGATTTTTGAGAACCACTCTTAGAAAAGACTTTTTAAAAAAATACATGTATTTTGAAGAATATTAAGAAATATGAGATTCTATTTCAAAGCAAGCACATGGACTCATTCATTCGTGTATCTATTCATTTGTTAAGGCTTAATTTATTTCAGGCAGGGCTGGGAAGCAAACATTGTCAAGAAAGATAGGGCTGGAACCCTCAGGGAACTTGTGTCTCCAGATGGGATGAAAAGCCAAATAAAAATGTGTTATTTAGTGAAGACCTTGTTTTTCTAAATGAGGTAGTTCTTTCAACTACCTGATAAAAACCAGTTTTAAAGTCCTTATTTTGATATGTGTGGTAAACACATACTGTTAAATTTGAACCCTGTTAAAATTACATGCTCACTGCAGGTAAAAGTAGCGGGAAAGGCAGCTTTCAGGGAGTCAAAGCTACTCAGATGCCTTTAATATCTTTTCGGAGAGGGTAGTTTGGCTTTGTAGTTAATGTTGTCATTTGACTTGACTATTAGATGTTTTATTCAGGTATTACATGGGAGAAATTAGACATACTAGAAGACTTGGCAGCATCAGGTCATCTGAATATAGGGCTTAAAAAAGTGATATAAACTGGGTAAATAATATACTTTTAAATGATTCTTGTTACTTATTCCTAATAATTTTTTTTCCCTTGCTACAGAGTAATTTTTAAAGAATATTGAATATCAGAGAAACTTTTTTTGCTCTGTGGGAAAGAAAACCATTTTGGCTGTTAGGATAAATCTTTTTGATGTTTACATTTTTTAGAACTGTTTGGTAATACAAATAAGTGCCTTATTTTAAAAGCCATCTATTTGGGATGATGTGTGCTAAATGATGCATAAAGGCTTAAAATGTGCTTAACCATCAAAAGAGCAGGGTTGAGTTTAAAGTTTAATGAGAATTAGAAGATTTCATTCTGCTATTCCTTAGTTTCTTTAAAATAGCAAATGCAACAAGGCAATTATATCTTCTCTGTTTGCTTGTGTAGAAAGAAGGGGAGATGCCTAAAAAAAAGACTGGTGCGAGGAAGAAGGCAGAGAATCGCCGGGAACGTGAAAAACAACTAAGAGCATCAAGAAGCACTATCGATTTAGCTAAACACCCGTGCAATGCTTCAATGGTAAGTTTTTTTGGTTATCAATTGAAAAACTATATAAAATCTATGTTAAAGGCATGTCTGTTGTTTTCATTAACACTGAGTAGTGGTGAATTTTGTTTGATTTTGCTATTTCTGAAAGCTGTCATATTACCTTGGCTACCATTGGTGACAAATAGATATGTATTGAACAGGAATACATACTAGGAACTGTGTGACATTCTCCAGCTTCTCTAACCTAGTATGCCTTCCTCAGTTTGTCCTATTAATTGGAGCCTTTTCATCCTAAGTCATCCTTACCTCTTCCCTTCCTTTGAGCGTATTTCTCTGAGTTGTCCCGTATCTTCCTGTTTCCACGCCTCTCTACTTTTTCTGTTCCCACTCCTCTTCTTTTTTTTCTTTCTTGATTTCATTGAACACATATGAAATGCTTAATGTGACTTAATTCCTCATATGTGTATTGTGTGCCTACTCTGTGCCAGGGACTATTTTAGGCACTGAGGGGAATACGTAGATGAATGACACAGTCCTGGTTTCCTCAAGCTTATATAGCTCAGTTGTTTTCTGTATTACTTAATGTTTATCAATGACAGAAATCCAACCTAAGTAACTTCAGGGGGAAATAGTTTATTGAATGAGTAATGGGCTAACTTGTGTAGTTGAGAAGGGCATGGATGTAGCTGGGATGCAGGGACAGCTGGAACCTGAAACAACTTGTAGTTCTGTCTTTTGCTTTTATTTAGTTCCATTTTCTCAGATTGTTTTATTCCATTTTGGGGGGTTCATAGCCACTGGGTCCATAGCTCCCATGTCTCACATCACATATTGTTGCCCTCAGAGAGGGAAAGAACTCCGATGGGTTGGGCTTGGGTGGATGCCCAACCCAGGATTAACCAGCATTTGTATTGGGTTGGTGGGGGGGTGAGGGGGAGCGAGATGACATAGCACAGATAGGACAGTGGGGACTCCCTCGTCCGTGCCAGGGTGATTTCTAGAGAAGAGAAGGAGGACAAAGAAATGATTCATACATAAATATATACAGTGAGGGCTAGACTTTGGTAAGTGCTGCAGAAAAGGTACAATTGGGATTAAGGTTTATTAGGACTGAGGTGATAAAGGTGAGTGTGGAGTTGGGGTACAGTTCACAGAGGAGGTGGGATCATCACCAGGACTTCCAGTAGGTGAAGAAGTGAGGATGGACTTCTCAGGGAAAAGTATTAGAATAAGTAAGGCATGGAAAAGAAGTAATACAAGACATATTTTGAGAATGGCTGACAAATAGTGACTTGAATCTAAAGAGAATAGGCCAGTGAGGTTTGAAAAGTGGTTAGAGACCAGATTGTGGAGAGCTTTTTAATACCATGTTTAGAATTCTGGCTTTTCTGTGAGCTTCAACATACTGTGTTCTCTACTGTTTCTTGTGTTCATTCTGTATTATTTTTCTGATTGCTTAAAAAAAAAATCCAAAAAACAGACCACTACTATATTTAGCCTGTTTTGTGAAAAAACCACTTTCTCTAGTGTGGTATGCCCCAAAACATACCTTTGTTGTTAAAAGTATGTATAGATGCTTGTACTCATGGGTGGAATTGGAGGGTTTGGGCAAATGTCACTTAAATTTTAACATGAAAAACGGTATTCTTTATAATTCAAGTAACTTTGCAGTTTTCAGCCAGTAGACAAATTAATGTTATATTTTTATATTTTACAGGAATGTGACAAGTGTCAGAGGTAAATTTTTATTTATTTCTTTTTCTATCTATAGATAATAATATAGACTGACCTTTTATCTGATATTGACTAAATTTTAAAATTTTCTTTTACATGACAAGACGGCAGAAGAATAGAGCATTTTGCTATTTTTGTAATTCTGTACAGAAGTTACCGATTTGTGCACAGTGTGGTAAGTATATGATCAAAACACATGCTTTTCTTTTATCAAACATTTGTTTGGCATTTAATCAGTTTGAACCTGTGGGTTCATCATTATCATTTACAGTAATGTTATACCTTACTATTAATAAGACTACATAAAATGTTGTTTGGCCTATCAAAAAACTGTCAAGCCTTGGTGTTGTCTCTTTGATGTAATGCTGGAAAATAATTAAGATACAGTTTAGATAAAGGTACCGCATGTTGTTTTAAACGTGGAAAGATTAGATTTCAGACTAATAACATTTGGTGATGCTGCATTTTTATTTATACTGTCTTAGTCTTGTCGATATCCTTTGTTTACTTTCCTAAATTTTGATTTCTGCTGATACTGCCTGCAGTGTGTTAGGCTGTTGAAAATAATTTTATTCCACATTTACCTGGTGCCAGTTTTTGTGATCAGTTGTTTTTCTGTTTGGTTCTTAGCGTATGATTCTTGAATTTCCTCACATGTATTCCCAAGTGAGTGGAATAGAGTTCCTAAGCCACTTACCTAGTTCCCAAGTATAAGTGGAAACTTTTATTCAGAGTAAAACTAAATAGTAGTTCATAGAACAACAAGATCCATGTTTCCCAAATAGTCTTCCACAGAATACTTGAGATATTAGTAGGTATTTCTTAAAGCAGAGCATACATTTGAGACACGCTGCGTGTTTCATTCCCTCATTCCCACCTGGGAGAGTTCTTTTACCTATGTATGTGTTAAAGGTTCTGAAGACCTCCAGTAGAGAAACCTGATTAATTGTCTTTACTCCAGGTTTGTCCCGCAAACTTTTATTTGAACAAGTATCCCCTTTGCTTATAGGATAATAGTTTCAGGTGAAACACAGTTTGAGATATGCTCATTTAACTGTGTTTATGCATGATAACATTGCAGAAAGTTAGGAAGGCTTAGGGCCACACCCCTGAATGTTTCTAGTGTAGGTCTAGCTTTCAGAGACGGCTTTGAGGTATGTAATTAATGGAAAAGAGAACACTGGCCTAGATAGACCAGTCATTTGCCAGTTTTTATATCCTTATTTACAAAAGACAAATGGATGTAGAGTGAGAAAATAGACTGTGGAGAAGATTGAGATAAGCTGTCGCTAGGCCCTTCCCCTGTTTTCAGCGTTTGTGGTGCTGTGTACGGATACACTTCCCACTCACTGATTCTTGTCTTTAGTATTGGACAGGGGGCTGCTGCCCCTCATTTCCTGTTTCTCTTCCCATTTCCTGTTGTCTAGCTTTGTTTCTTAGGTAATCAAGGAAGTGGAAAATTGAGCATCTTCTGTTTCTTTCGTGTTCTGCTTTGTGGAGTCTGAGATGCGTGATTAATATGTCACCATTAATCCTCTCGCAGCATGTGATAAGTGAATGTCCTGACAGTGTTTCGGGTTGGTAATTCGCTGCTAGATAAGAGCTCTTGTGGCTGTATTGTGATTTTTAGCTTTATCATTATATTCCTGATTTTTGTGCTCATTGGGGCACTACTTGACAATTCTTTTAGAAGAATGTTTACCCAGGGGCTAAGTTTGTAAATTTTTAACTATGGTCAAACATAAAAAAAAAATGAACCAGATAATTTGCATAATTATTATTTGATTTGCTTTGGTTTGATATGTTCTAGGGAAAGAAAGAAGCAGTAACTTCAAATCAGACTGCGTTTATTGTGAATTACAAAGTGTAAAATTCACTTTTAAAGCATATCATTTAAAAATCTCCCTGAATTCACCTGAAAATTCACAAGATTTTTAACTGCTTTAGTGATTATTAGATTACAAAGCATAACCTTCAAATTTTGATTTTAGTACAAACATGAATTATCATGTAAGTTCCTAATCTCAAAAGATCTGACTCAGGTAATGAGGTCTCAGTTATATCCATTTTCTTTTTTCAGTTATATAAGCAGTAGATAGTGCTGGTCTCTCTTTATTTTCAAATTATTTCCATAGGAACTTGGGCTAGATAAAAAGAGGAATTAGTGAATATTTGCATGTAGTACTTTGCAAGACTAATAGTGAAAATTTGTTTCTTTGCTAGGGAAAACAAAGTGCATGATGAAGTCTTCTGACTGTGTCATAAAACATGCTGGTGTCTACAGTACTGGCCTTGCCATGGTGGTAAGCTTCTTGCAGTTATCTTTTAGACCAGTAGGTTTCCAAGGATAAGGAGAAGGCATTCTGACCAAATGTAATCAGTCTGTAATTATCTGGATTATCTGTGGCTTGTTTCAGTATGATTTTCACTTATTACCCACTTGTTTTTGACTGCTTTCTTCTTTCTTATTGGGAAATGTATAAGGAAGGGAAACTCATCTAATGTTGACCTAAACAACATTCATTTGTTAGTGATACCTTTCTAATATATCTTAATTAGACATCACAAAATATTATTTACTATACTGAAAGTGCTGCTAAACTAAGATTCAGTCTTTTGGTTGAATAAGCAACGTAGTTCCAAAAGAACCTAGGATTAATTGTTTTTTAAAGCTTTACATTTCAAAAAAGAGTACGTAGTTAACACAGAATTATGCTCTTTACTACATGTAATTACATGTGGTTCATTACATGTCGTTATCTCTTTGTTACATGTAGACGTTTCAAAGAAAATTCATTATTTTAAATAATAGAAGCAGTTGCATTGTGTGAGGCATTTTGCTCTTTTTTTCAAAAAAATGTTATCCTTTTGACCAGTTTTACTGTACTCTATTGTGTGAATTTATTCTTAGGTCCAAATGTCAGTCCATGAGGAAAGTAATATTTATAGTAGAATATTCATAATTTTCCAAGAACACATAATTTCCCATCATGAGGCAGACCTTTATATTTTTCATGAGTGGCTATCTTATAGAAGAGTTGGAATTATTCATAATCATCTTGTGAAAATTCTTTATTTTAAGTATAGGATTGTCAGTGTTATCTTTATTCAGAAGCTGTTGTAATCTTCCTTGGTAGTTTGCTTATGTCTAGATTTATCAAATTATTACTTTTTTAATTCGCTGAGTTGTATGAGTATGAATGATCTCTTATATAAAGAATACATTAAAGTAGAATCATGCATCATTAGCTCTAAATTCTAGAAAAGTGATTTTTCTGGCCATCCTCTATTTGCTGATTAAGATTCCCTCTCCCCGACTCTTCCCCCTGATTTGCCCTGGGAGCCTGACTTGTGTGGTGGGCTGGATCAGTGTCTTACTTAGGGCTTAGCCCTAAAAGGACTTTGGCAGGAGACCTGATGATAGGAGGAAATTATGATCCGGGTGTTTATTCTCCCAGCTTACTCCCTACCAGCTTGTCCTGATTTCGACATGGATTGGCCACCAGTTCCTCTCCACATGACCAGGTAGTCCTCTGCATACAGCTGGCTCTCTCTTGTGGTTGTAGAACCTCCCTCCCTTCCCTGCCCTTGGCCCTTCAGCCCTAGGGGTAGTATCTGCATCATCCCTGACGTTTTCGAAGCCCTTCCCTGTTCTTTGTGAATTATCTCTTTAAACTCCCCTGGATTACCTAGTTTAGTGTGTCATTCTTCTTTTGCTAGAACCCTGAGTAATCCAAGAGATAGATTCGAGGACTTGCTATCTGCACTGGTTATCTATTTTTACAAGTCCCCAAACATTCTTCCTATTTGCTCTTTTCCACTTTTGTTACAGTGCCTTGAATAGTAGAACAGTGAATTTTGAGGGTTAGAAGACCTGGATTTGAATCACAGCTCAGCTCTAATGTAGCTCTAGAACTTGGACTTAGTCTCAGGCCCCTGTCCCTCCTCACCTGTAAATGAAAAGCCATCCAATTCCATTTCCTTAAGGTTCTTTCTAGCTCTTAGTGTTCTGTAGATGTCATTGTGTTATTAAAGGTGTGTGTAGTCTTACAGTCTTACCTTACCTGTCAATTAGTTCCAAATATTTTATTTTAGTTTTATTTAACAAAGAGATATAATAATGATTTAATGCATAAGTTGCCTTAAAAAGATGCTGGCAGAAGTTTAATATTTTCTCTCTGTTATTCTAGAAAAGCTATATATTTATTTTATAAATTACACAGATAAGAAGGAACTTTCTTAAGTCAGGAATGTTAGTATTTGAAAAAACTTCATTTAGTTACCAGAATTGCTATAGACAGGAATGCTTAAATTATGGGCTCTAGACTTCATTTGATTTATTGTAAAATTCAGTTTGGGGGCAACACTGTCAGCTCTTTGACTTATTTTAATGATTAATATTAGCGTTAAGTGTATAGTTTCCCTTCTGCTTCTTTTTCTTTTGATTTATAGATTTGTATATTGTAAATAGCTATTGGTGAAGTAGTTTGATTTTCAGGAAACACTCTTTAATTTTGGCTTAAACAGTACATTTTCTTTAATGAAGCCACTCGTTATCACTTAAGGTTGATAAGTGGCTAAATGTATATAATTTTGGTGGTTGCCACTGCTTAAACTATGGCTGCAGCCAGTTGTGTCAAAGGTTAATTTTTCATGTTCTTTGGTTGCAGGGTGCAATATGTGACTTCTGTGAAGCTTGGGTTTGTCATGGTAGGAAGTGTCTCAGTACACACGCCTGTGCCTGCCCGCTTACCGATGCTGAGTGTGTGGAATGTGAACGGGGTGTCTGGGACCATGGTGAGTGGTTACATACAAATGACGAGCTTTGCTGGAAGTGAAGGCTGACTTGGAAACGTTCTGGATGCTCTTTTTTTATGATTTTTTTTTTTAGGATACTATCAATCATAAGTACTGGCACTGTTCTGGTTGTCAGTTTAGTTGGAAAAGGGATTTACACCAGCAGCATCAGGCAATACTAAGATTTTTACCTAGGCAGGTAGGGAGGGGAGTAAAAGGGGAGGAAGTGTCTCTGAGCATTGTGAGTATATAAGGGTAGCCAGGGTACAGTGGGAGTTCACTCTTTTATGGTTCAATTTGTCAGTTTTCTTTGTAGCCTTTGCCGGAACAAAAGCTGCTGTGATATTTTAGTGTAAATCTGAAATAACTTGCCATCTTTTCTGAGCAGTTTTACAGATAAGTTTTTAAAATTAAACTTTATCATATTTACATTTGTGGGTTTTGTTCTTTAATCCAATAGGAGGCAGAATTTTCAGTTGTTCTTTTTGCCATAACTTTCTTTGTGAAGATGATCAGTTTGAACATCAAGCCAGCTGCCAGGTTTTAGAAGCGGAAACATTTAAATGTAAGTTTTTATATATTGGATGTTCTTTATACCCAAGATTCTTAATAGTATAAGTGTTAAACTTAATGAAAAAGGAATCTAGTTTTTCATGCGGCCTCTTATGGACTGTAATGTAATTCAATATCTATTTTCTGTTTGTAGAAAAAACTTAGAACGCATATAGTCCATTTTTGTCCAACAGTGTGCCAGTGACATTTTGGTTGGGTCAGTTCTTCATTTTGTGGGATTGATCAGGCACTGCAGGCCTTGCAGCATCCCTGATCCTGAATGCTAAAAGTCATTTTCACTTCCAAGTTATTATAACAACTAACATACCCTCCCCCACCCTGTTTTCAGGTGTCCCCAGATAAGTGGTACACCCCTGGTTTGTTCCTGCTAGTTGGTTCCAGTGACTCTTAGACAGGAATGTGCATCAGAAACACCTGTGGAGGTTTTTTAAAAGTACAGGTGTCAAGGCCTCATCCCTGGAGATTCTATCTTTAAGTGGGTGGCAGGTGCCAGGCATCTGTATTTAACCTGCACACATAGCTCTCATGTATATCCTAGTTTGAGAACCAGTGTTTCATGGTATCATCTTTAGAGATAGATTGCATTTTATTTTATTTCTATTCTGTTGATTCTCAGAAGCTCAAGTTTTAGATTCAGACATTACTCGAATTCTACTTATTGGCCATATGTTTTTGGGCAACTTACCAAATCTTTCTAAACCTGAATTTTGTTATGTATTAAAGAAAGATGCTAATTTTTTCAAGGAGTTAATTGAAGTGAGAACCCATATAAAGCATAAGTATGGCACCTGTCACTTAGAAAGCCCTTATTGAATAGTAGATACCACTGTAGGAAAGACTCAAATTCCAAATTCACTTTCTTCAATTTGGTTCTTGTTCTGCTATGAAATGCCAGTCCCTATACTTATCTATAAATTTAAAGTTGATAAGTCATCAGTCTAAGACATACATACACACACATATGTAATTCTTGTGATATTTATAAAGAAAATCTCAAAAGATTAAAGGAACATCTCAGAGTAGTTAGCCTTTTTGAGCTGTTCCTAGGCTTCTGCAGAATGTATAATATAAAAATTGAATTATTTTATTTGGGACTTGGGAACCTTGTGTATTCCGTAGCATTTAAACCCCAAAGACAGGCAACTGTAAGTGATAAGGCTATATTTCCATCAAGAAGTTTTAGTGATTCAGTAAAAGACAAAGGAAAAATAAAGACACTGAATAATTGAAAGGATTTTAAGATAAATTTATTACCATGCCTTTGATACCTCATGTTAAAGTCATTCTCATTGCAGATTCACAGGTTTCCTTGGTTTACTGTAATTTATCGTCTTTCTTTCCTTTTTTTTATTGCTTTATTTTTTCTTTGCCATTTTGCCTTCGCCAGTTGCCATTCACTACTTGAAATATTTTCTCTGAAACACTGTCCTAATCATACATATAAGTCCCAAAGATGGTTTGTTTCTATTCCCTTAATTGGTCATATCTCATCATTTTTGGATTTGAGCGTACAACTATGAATTGGAAGATACGGAAATTCTATAAAATACTTCTTTACCTGTATAACCAGTGGGAAGTATGTTTTGAGGGGAAAAAACAAAAACAAAACACATGTGTGTACTCTGCCCTTATTTTTTAAAATAATGAAAGTGGCCCGGGGACTTCTAATTTAAATGGCTTACTGTCAGCAGGCTTTGATGTATTCTAACCTGCTTTCTTTTAAAATACTGTGAAGACATAGAAATAGATTTAAAAAGAAAACCATTCCCCAGTCTCAAACTAGGAATGTCACAATATTTTTTAGAATCTGGGAGAAATGCATTTTTTATATAAGTTCAAGATTTTATCTCTTGGGGAGAAAAATAACAGGGCAGTGAAGTGGAGTGCCTGTGTGTTTTTGAGGTGTAATTAGGGAAAGAAGACTGGCAAGGCCACATCCCATCCTAGTGGTTTGGGTTTCCGGCGGTACGGGTGAGGGTGTGATAGACAACAACGAGTTTCTTGGGATTGTGTCATGGTGGCATGTCAAAGATTCAGGTGGTGGGGATGGGAGAAGATTCTGTATCAGAAGTGCCTGGTGCACAGGGAAATTGGGTTGGGCACTTTGTACTTTCAGTCTGTGTTCTGGTTCTGTACTTGAAAGGGATTTGTAGCATTTTGGTGATATATATCCTCTTTTGACTGAATGAAGAATGAACCTAATTACTCTCTAGGCATACCTTCAAGTAGAAATGATTGAGATTTCAGGTTTTTTCCTCCACAGACTGAAATAATATAGTTATTATTGGAGTAATTTGGTATACTTATATATTCCTAATATATATATATATAAGTACTCAGTTGATTTTTACTTTTATTATTAGCATGTAGGACAGGTAATATAAATCCATCTGAAATAGCAGTGTCACTGTGGAAGGAAGCAGGATGGTTGGACAGAAGCAATAATAATACACATAATTGAGAAATCATCATTGAGTTTTTAAAAAAATACTTTCCTGTTCAGATTGAAAAAGCTCCCCATGACCCAGGCAAACTTAAAAGAATCCCCAACTTAGAAACATCTGCAATATTTGGATTATAAAGATAGATTTCCTTTTGTTTTCTTTACTTTTTCAAGACCTCTAAGTAAATTGAAAGTTAATAGTTTATATTTAGACTATATCAGGGTAAGGCTTAGTTTGTTTTCTTGTTTCTATACCTCTCTTAATTATTTTTGTCTTTTCATTTTTTGGCATATTCAATATGTGCCAGACAAATTGGCTTTTCTAAAATATTTGCTCTTACGTTTAGGAGCATTATTTGCATTAACATTTGCATTAATTGTAGATAATGACCAAAATTAATGTGGCTTACTGACTAAAATAGAGATAAAATATTTTAGGATTTTTCCATCTGTTTTCCTGCCCACTTGAGTATTATTTTCTCTTCATAGTCACGCTTTTCCACCTGAAGTATTCTATTCTCATATCAGAAGTTTGCAAAAAATGGCAATAGCCTACAACACGAGGAGAGAATATATATTAATGGAGACAGTTATTCTTTTAAAAATTGAAGTTACATCCTTTTTTTTTGGCTGTGTTGGGTCTTCGTTGCTGCACATGGGCTTTCTCTAGTTGTGGCGAGCGGGGGCTACTCTTCGTTGCGGTGTGCGGGCTTCTCATTGCAGTGGCTTCTCTTGTTGTGGAGCGTGGGCTCTAGGTGCACGGGCTTCAGTAGTTGTGGCTCGCGGGCTCAGTAGTTGTGGCTCACGGGCTTAGTTGCTCCATGGCACGTGAGATCTTCCCGGACCAGCGCTTGAACCTGTGTTCCCTGCATTGGCAGGCGGATTCTTAACCACTGCACCACCAGGGAAGTCCTGAACTGTTATATCCTTAAGTGAAGAGTCCAGCCAATGTCACTGAAAAAATGTTTTACCATTTCAGTTTCCTAAATATCATTAATGAAGCTTGCCATCTCCTAGTTTTGGAGCAATAGAAGGAGATTGGAGGATAAAAGGATGCTGTGTCTGTGCAACTGCTGGGTTACTTGCATCTGGCTGGGGATTGCATCTCATTTTTTGTATCCTCTAGGTTATGAGACAGAGAAAAAAACGTTGATAATTGATCTAAGATAGTACATCAAATATAAATCTGTGGAAAAGAGTGTTTTCATTCCAAGTTTGAAAATGGATATTATGTACTTTCCCTCACAGGTGTTTCATGCAATCGGCTTGGTCAGCATTCCTGTCTCCGTTGTAAGGTATACTTTTATATGTTTTCGTTTTTGTTTTTAATCCCCATACTCATCCATCAGCTCTTGGATTATTTATAGCTATAATAAATCTACAAGAGTCCTTAAACATTATGTAATTTACTTCTTTTATTTTAGAGATTGTGAATGAAGTTGAGACAGCTTAGAGGCATTTCATAGGTCATCTAGTTGGCTTGTCTTAGAGTTGACACTAGTGCGTGTGTCTCCTGAATCTTAGCTCAGTGTTTTTATACCTTATGTTTATAGAGAACATTCTGACCAAAATGATGGGAGCATATTTCACCTTATGTCAAAATGTACTTGCTTGGTAGAGTTTGAGTACAGTGAACATTTCCATAATGTTGTGTTTCCTTAGACCTTGTCTCCAGCATTTCCATTTGTCAAAGATCACTAAACAGATGCAGCTGATTCACTGCCTCTCGGAGTCATTTCTCTGGTTCCTACTAATACTCCAACCCTATCTCTTAATTCTCCCCCAACTCTTCTCCAGTTCTGTCTGTGCTGTTTCCTCTGCCTTAGATCACTCTTCCATCTTTGCTTACCCTGCTGCACCCCCATTCTCCTCCCGATCTCGGTTAAGACTTCACGTCTCCCAGGCAGCCTTTCCTGAATCCTGGGTCTGGTTTGGCGCTTCTCCTCTTCACTTCCCTTGCAATGCGTAGTGTGTGTAGCTGCCTCTCCACTTGTCTGTGTCTCCAGTTAGACTGTGTGCTCTGTGCAGGTAGATAAGCTGGTCACCATTATGTCATCAGAGGCTTTGTGAATACTCATATTTACGAAGAAACGTGTCTACATATCATACCCTGCATATATTTTCTGACTTGTGTTTAGGCCATAGTTCAGAAGAGTCCTGGCAGAGACCTTTTCCTTTAAGGAATTGAAATCAGGAGCATGACCAGTCCCAACAAAACTCTTAATCTCTGCCCTAGCAAAAGTATATCTTTAACTTTACATTTCCTTGAAATACTAAGTGATGTTTTCATATATTTTTTGAATTACTTATTTAACTTGCTCATTTTTATTTCTCCTATATAGGCTTGTTTCTGTGATGATCATACAAGGAGCAAGGTGTTTAAGCAAGAAAAAGGAAAACAGCCTCCCTGCCCTAAATGTGGACATGAAACTCAGGAAACTAAGGATCTTAGCATGTCAAGTAAGGCTCTTGTTAAAATACCACTGGGGTGATTTTGCTTTCTTGCTTAGATGAGGTTTATCTCTTCTTTTTCTCTTTCTCTTTTTGTTTTCGCCTTTTCTTCATATTTGAGAGGATGAATGTGTTCTCTTATGCAAATGGAATTTTATAGCCTTGGAAAATTTGTGGGTAAAATTTCCCAATTTAACTTAAGAAATATACCGTCATTCACTCTGATATTTGGCATTTGCTTCAGTTAATGACATAGTGAATACTGAAATTTAAGACCAAAAAGAATGATTTTTCTGTTTTTGCTGAGGCTTCATTTTAAATAATTGAGTAGCAATAAATCCTCAATATTCAAGTGGTGGTAATCTTTAGTACTTGCAAGTTGGAATTCATTTTGAAGCTATTCTTATGTGTGTGATATTTGAGCAGTGATGCTTATTATGTTATACATCACTACTGTAGGAAATTGTTTTACAGTTTTCATATAACTTTTCTATGAAGGAATGCAATTACTACAAACATGCTTACAGTAATGAAGCTCACAATTTTGTTAAAGAGAATTTGACTCTTTACCAAACATAATGGAACCATAATTCTAAATGACTCTGACAATACTTTGTTTAATCAAAGACAGAGTTATACAGTGAGGTGAGACATTTTTTACACTTACCTTTGTTTTGCTACTAAGGCAGAAGAAATGACAGCCTTTGTCTTCTAGGACATCTGAATTATAAAGTAGCTCTCTTGAGAAGAGTGTAATGACATGAAATCACCTGTTCTGTGATTTGAAAATGCACTTTTAATTGATCAAACAAAGAGCATTTTAGTTTTTAACGTGCCTTATTTAACTTATGTACAGAGAATGCTATTATTCTTAATTCATTTTCCTACTTTGTCTAGAATTAATGAAATGACACTGTCATCCTTATCATTTCTTATATATGATGTGTATGTAGACTCTAAGTAGGATGGAACTGATGGTTGTTTCTAAGGTCTCCTGTCTTTCCAGTTAAATGTTAAGTGAGGAAATAAGGAAAATGTGACTGACTTCTTCATTTGAGAGTAAGAAGCAGCTAGTCAGGTTCATGTGACTTCATATATTGTAGAGGAAAATGAGGATGTAGAGAATTGGAGCTAATCAGGGGCCACATACATATCTGTCTTTCGTAGCACGCTCCCTGAAATTTGGCAGGCAGACTGGAGGTGAAGAGGGAGATGGAGCTTCTGGGTATGACGCCTATTGGAAGAACCTTGCATCTGCTAAGTATGGTGATACCAGCTACCATGATGAGGAAGAAGATGAGTACGAAGCAGAGGATGATGAAGAGGAAGAAGATGAAGGTGGAAAGGATTCAGATGCTGAGTCATCAGATTTGTTTAGTAATTTGAATTTAGGAAGGACCTATGCCAGTGGCTATGCTCACTATGAGGAACAGGAGAGCTAGGAAAGCTGCTTGCCCATTGGTGACCTTGTCTGAGCTGGAATGTGTGTGCTTGATGACTCGTGTGTGGCTATACAGGTGTACGTACTGTCACTTAGCCTCATGTGAAAGACTAGTCACACACACTGGGGCAAGGAGTAGGGCATAGCATTTTAATAGGAACTGATAATCAGGCTTCCAGCATAAGAAAAATGAATTTCAAAAATGAATTTCAAATCGATACAAGCAGTTGAAGCATCATGGATTGGATTTTACTGATTTCAGTAATCTAGTAGGTTTGCCAATTAAATACACATATAGGATAAAGGAATAGGATGGTAATATATTTGTTTGAAATTAAATTGCTGTTTTTATTAACACTGCTTAGAAAATCGTTCTGTCTGATTTTGTAAAATGTATTGGGTAAAATGAATTATTGTAATTTTTCTCGTTTGTCTGCAGGATAAAAGTCAGATGTTATATGCTAAATTTTCATTAAATATTCATGTTATCTTAAGTAGTTATATGTGTGTTTTAGCAATTGACTCATTCATTTCTTTCTTCACAGCGTGTGTCCTGAACAATACCTATTATTTATGCTTAAATGTATAGACAAAGGTGACTATATAGCCATTTTTCAGAATCAGTATTATCACACATGTTTTACCTAGGAAATTTCATTTCTCTTTGAGTAAATCTAGTATCTCACTTATATACTTTTGATGTTTTATTTGATTTCTTATTCTTAGTATTTTAAATCTATTTTGGAAAGCATTCCAATATTCTTGTATAAACTGTTTCATTTTTTTGTCTAATATGAAAGATAGGTAGCAGAGATTAATAGTGTGTGATAGACACAAAGTGATGCAGCTGAACCCCATCATTCGTGGTAGGTGGAGAACAGACAGTTGCTGGCACAAGTTCCAGTGGTTACAGTTTACACTGACAGTGAATTGGGATGGTGTGGTAGAAAGGAATGTGTCATCAGGCTGGCATTTGAAAAGTACGGAGAAAATTGTAGCCATATGGATAACAGGTAGGATGGCTATTGCTGAGTCATTTTTATTCCATAGAAACATAATGAACAGCCGAGGGCAATAACAGGCAACCGAAAGCCAGGTGTGAAAGCCAGAGGGCCTCCAGATGCATTGGAAAAAGTTTCATCTCTTGCAGCAGGAGAACTGAGAAAACTGAGGACCAAGCCAGGAGTTAGTAGTCTGAATGGATAAACTTCAAAGACAGTTGCCCATCACGGCAGGTCTATTATGCAAAGGTCAAGGGACTGTCTGGGAATATCCAGGACCCTGACGAGTGAGATGGAGACATTTCAATGGATGCCGCTGAAGATTTTCACTCCCTAGACTCCTGAACTTTCTGAGCCCCCAGTCGCAGCCCACTTCTCTCTCTTAAGGGCAAAGGCGCCTCACCTACTCCCAAGCTAGATGATGATGCAGAGGTCTCTTTCCCCAGGCAACCTGTGCCCCCTTGAGGACTTGCCCTATCTCCATGCCACTAGACCTAGAATTAGGGTTGAGAAACTGTTAATTAGGGTTAAGTAAAACTCAGCCAGAGAGGGGCTGGGCCTGATGAGACAGGAGACAGACTGTACCCCAAAGGAGCTGCAAGAATTGGCCTAGATGTATTGGGACGAGCAGGAGAATGATTGAGGCTGGAATCTGAGGTTGTTGATGAGGAGGGACAGGACAAAATTAGGGGAGAGTTTGATAATAGCACCCACATTGGGTCCTCGGGTTGCAGGATAAGCACTCTCTTAATAGGATTTAACATCCCGGCTAGGGTGCCAGGAGATGTGAACTCACTACCAGGATGGCTTGTAGAAACGTGGAAAAAGCAATGGCCAATTCTAAACAAAGTTGAGCGGCAAATGGTGGAGGAAAGAATGAAAAGGTTGAGGGAAGTGGATGTGCCAGAATGGATAGATTTCTCTTTGGATGATTACGTTCCACAGGAAGGCCCAACAGACATACCGTTTAACAAGGCCCTAAAGACACGTGCTGATGAGAGGAACACGAGGGTCCCCCAGAAGTTCAGTGATGACTCTGTAGGCTACTTCTGACAATAGAAACAAACTATTGTAAAACTTAGCTTGCTGATGGCAGTGGGTGATAAGACCCTGAAATAATAGGTGGCCAGTGGCAGCACCTATTTGCCAGGAGTCAGTGGGGTCACAACTATGGTAATGACTACCAAGGTGGGAGTGGTTAGTCAAGGGGACCTGACCTGCAGAGAGTTACGGAGAAGGTTAATAGAATACAGCAAGCTTAGGGGCAAAATAAATGGGTAACAACGAGAGTACTACTTAGTTTTTGTACCACTGGACAACATCAAGGATAGATAACATGGAGGCCGAAGGGTGGTGGTTCCGATAAAAAATTATCATCCCTTGCTCAGTTTCTGGACCTGAGTCACTTTTCAGACCCATAGCCCACCGATGCAAGAGGTCCCCAGGAGGAAGGTCCCTGTAGCACCAAGGCATCTGGACAAGGTAGGTAGTCCCCCAGTGCTTCCCCCAAACCTGGAGACATTCACTCATAATTCTACTCTGGGGAAAGGAGGAAAATAAGATATTTCAAGGCCTGTTGGACAGAGTCTGAATTGATACTGCTATCCAGAGACGCAAAGTGTCCTTTTTGCTCCCTTCTTAAAGTGAGGGAGGCGTTGGATAATAACAGGGGTCTTGACCAAATGCGAGGTTACAGTGGTTTCACTGGGTGTTTGGAAGGCTAAGTGGAAGCCTCTGAAACTTAACTACCCTCCTACTTCCTCCTTACCGCAGCCAAGATAGTGAGCAAAAAGCAATGGTATAGCCTGGAATGATGGCAGAAATTAGTGGCATCCTTAGGGATCTCAAAAATGCAGAGATGAAAATCCTATCCCATCTATATTAATTCACCAGTCTTTCCCCTGCTGAAACTGCATGGATCCTGGAAGATGCCTATAGGCAACTTCAAGTTCAGCCAAGTAGTCACCTTGATTGCAAATGCCGTGCCGGATGTGGCCTCTGTTGGAGCAGATATATGGAGCCCAAGTCCAAGGAATGTAGTCTTGGATTTTGCAAATGATTTCTCTTCCTCGAAAAAGGGGATCAGAAACAGTTTGCATTCACATGGAATGGACACTATACTATTCAATAGTTTTGTCCCAGGGCTTTATTAACCCTGCCACTTTATCCTAAAGAATATACACCTGCTTCATCAATGATAGTATGCTGAGGATGGATGAGGAAGAAGTAGCTAGAAGGCACAAGGCAGAAATAGAGACACAGATGTAGAGAACAAGCGTAGGCACACCAAGGGGGGAAAACGAGGGGTGGAGGAGTGGGGAGTGGGGGGTGGTGGTGGTGAGATGAATTGGGAGATTGGGATTGACATATATACAGTAATATGTATAAAATAGATAATAACATGCAGCTAGAACAATGAGGCCTTAGTAAGACGTGTTACAGAGAGTAGGGGATAAACCTTATGAACAATATGCCACACCAATAAAATTTTTAGGGTCCAGTGGTCAGGGACAGGCTGGTGCATCACCTCCATAGTAAAAAACTGCTACATATACCTCCTGCCATGAGGAAGGCAGCACGACGCTCGGTGAGCCTCCTGGGTTCTGGAGGCAGCGTATTTCATACCTTAGGATAATGTTCTGGGCCATATACCAGATGATGCTAAGGCTGCCTGCTCTGCATGGGACCCACAGCAGGAAGGAGCTCTGCAGTGGGTCTGGGTTGCAGGGGAAGCAGCCCTGCTTTCTGAGCCATAGGATAGGTGCTATTGTACTGGAGATCACAGTGGTGGAGAAAGGTTTTGTGGAGTGTGTGGCAAGCTGCAGTAAGAGAACCACAATGCAGCCACCTAAGGCTCTAGAGAAAGGCCATGCCCTGTGTATTTAGAGACTTAGACACCTCCTGGGCCAGCATGGACTCCAACTTACCTATCAAAGCTACCATAGTTACCATCACTGCAAAATGTCAAACCTATCAGCGGCAGAAAAGAATGCTGGGCCTCTGGTAGGGCATCACTGCTTTATGAGACAAGTCGGAGCAGTCAGCCTAGAAAGGCCAGTGGTCCATTCTCAGTGGAATAGGTTTGCCTTTCCTTTTTGTAGGGCCTCATCCAGCATCAGCACCTGAAGGCTTTGATTCACTGGCAGGAGAAACCACATAACATTGTGTCAGCTCAGGGGACCATCTTTAAAGCTAAGAAGGTGCAGGAATAGGCCTGTGACCATGAGATCCACTGGTATCACACTCTATGCCACCCAGAAACTTCCTGCCCGAGGATATGTTGCAGTGGTTGCTGAAGGCTCAAGCAGCAGCTCAGAGGCAGTACTCTGCCAGGATTTGACCTCATCCTTCAAGTCACCGATACACATTCAATCAAAGATACTTCTATTCCATTGTGTTCCCAGTAGAGAATCCATGTGTGTGTGTGAGGTGGGGTGGTAGTTAAACAGTGTATTTGTCTTCTTGGGCTACCATAACAAACTACTACAGACTGAGTAGCTTAAACAACAGAAAATTATTTTCTCGCAGTTTTGGAGTCTGGAAGTCCAAGGTCAAGGTATAGGCAGGTTTGGTTTTTCCTAAGGCCTTTCTCTTTGGTTTGCAGATGGCAACTTTTTCACTGTGGCCTCACATGGCATTTTCTCTGTGTACACATACACCTAATGTCTCTTCCTCTTATAAGGACACCAGTCATACTGGATTGAGGCCTAGCCATATTACCTCATTTAACCTTAGTTACTTCTAAGGCCCTATCTCCAAATACAGTCACATTCTAAGGTATTGGGGGTTAGGATTTCAACATGTGAATTTTGAGAGGACAGAATTCAGTCTATGATTAATACTGTGCCCCCCAAATTCATGTCTACCCAGAACCTCAGAATATGATCTTTTACGGAAATAGGACATTGGTAGATGTAATGAGTTAATTTAAGATGAGGTCATGCTGGGTTTAGGGTAGGCCCTAAATTGAAGACTGGTGTCCTTATAAGACAGAGGACACACACAGACACACAAGGAAGAAGGCCACGTGAAGACTGAGGCAGAGATTGGGGTGATACAGCTGCAAGCTAAGGAGTGCCGAGGATTGCTGGCAACCACCAGAAGCTAGGAGAGAAACTTGGGACAGATCCTCCCTGAGAGGCTCCAGAAGAAACGTACTCTGCCAGCACTCGATTTTAGGCTCCTGGCCTCCTGAACTGTGAGAGAGTACATTTCTGTTGTTTTACGCCACCAAGTGTGTGGTAATTTGTTACGACAGCCCTAGGTAAACACCATGGGAACTAAACATGGCAGCAGGAGTTGTCATCTCTCCCAGATTCACTGGGGAACATCTTGCTTCCCATCTCTGCAACTGACTCTGGGATCTGCTGATTACAATTCTATGTCCTCAAGGGGGACACCTTTCTTCAGGGTACCCAATATAAACACTCCATTGAACTATAAACTATGCCTGCCAACTTGGCTTTTTATGTCCAGGGACCAACAGGCAAGAAGATAAAGCACCATCTTGGGGTAGATAAGTCTCTTCATCTGGAGGAGGTATGGCTGCTTCTATATGATGGCGACAGAGAGGAATCTGGGTGAAAACCAGGGGATTCACTTGAATTTTCTGGGTGTTCCTTGACCCATTTGTGATGGTAAATAGACATGGCCAAACACCCCAGCCCATGAAGGGCATGGCGACTGGATCCCTGGAGGATGATGGTCTGGGTCGTGCCACCAGGTAAGCCACTGGAACCGGCAGAGGAAGTAGCAGTCAGTCTGCTTCTGGGTCGGCCTCAGCTGCAGAGCTGCCTCAGCTGGATCAAGCCCTTCCCGGGGCCCAGCATAAATCTGGTGACTGAGCGACTGATTTGGCTCTTTGGGCTCAACATGCCTCAACCATGGCAAGTAGCTATTAAGTTAATATCCCTATACAAAATCTAGTAGCTGACGCTTAACGTGGGGTAAATATAATATCCTCGTCTGCATTTTGGTCATGGGTTGGCAAGTTCTTTGCTGGAATATCGTATTGATGTGTGTGAGGGTGACTTTTATAAGTCACCTACAAGCTTCTGCTCATGCAGAATGTATTAGTCCGTTTCAGGAAGCGAATAGACCATATTGCATGCACCCCTGTGCTTTACAGAATGACCCCGGCAACTTATTTGACTAATGGCAACAATTCAAAGGATGCAGCTTAATATATTCTTAATCATATTTTGTGGAATCAGACATAGTACAATGATAAGTCAGACATATTGAAGCGTTCTTAATAAGGAATCAGTTAAAACACAACATATATAAAGGCCAGAGGGTTTCTGATAAAGAATCTTTGTAGGAAGGCAAAAGAATTTGCTAAGTGCAATTTGCTAAAATTTCCCAAACTACATTGAGAGGCTTAGGTGCGAGCCCATCCGGACTCTCAGCTCTTTCTCCTCCTATCAGGGCATCTGCTGGGCTCCACCTTCCCTGCGTGGCAACTTGCAAAATCTCTTAAGGAAGTAAGTTGGCGCAACTATAAGTTTCATCTTGTTAGTTTCTCATCTCTTAGGGATCATTTTTGCCTTTATTCCCTGATGTCCTGTGTCTCGAAAATGGTTATTTCATGTATTTTGTCCCTTTTTGTTCCAGATGGGAGAGTAAATCTGGTCCCTCCTACTCCAATATGGCTGAAGTGCAGACATAATCAACATATATTTTACTACATAGAAACTAGTTCTGCAGAGCTGACTCTTCTTTGACATATTTTTCCATCCACATTTATAAGGATTCTGTTAGTATTTATAATCCATCAAAGAACAAAGGGATGAAAAAAATCTCCTTGCAGTACTGTGCATATCTACTCCTAACTCTGTTAACTTAGTTGTATTAGTAATCTCGTCTTAAAAAAAATCTTGTCAGTGGTTTTCTATCAGTAAAATAAGAAAAATTCTCACTACCAACATTATATTTAGGTGATATAAGTTTTAAAAATTATATTTATTGAAGGTTTAACATAAGTATGTGTTTTTACTTGTCACGGCAACCAGTGATTGTTATTTTTATTTAAAAAAATTTTTTAAGTTACATTTTTATATTCACAGAAAAAAAGTCCTAAGGCTAACTTGGTGAGAATTCTGTAGTTTTGATGAATCCCTGGGGGGACATTTTGTCATTAATTTCTATACCCTGAAAAGTTAAGCATCTATGTCTCCATGGTGATGGAGAGGAAGGGATAAATAGAAGAGCAGTGCTCTGCAGATCCGTAGCAGATTTACAAAGTTAGAAAGGACCCTAAGTGTTATCTAGTTTAGTTTCCCACCCTACCACCCTATTCTGGAGCCTTCTGAAGATTGCTAAGTTTATCCCAACTATTTCAATACTGTGCCTTTTTCTTTTTTTTTTTAATTTAAGAACTGCATAGAGTTGCATCTATAGCTTAACAGGAAATGAATATTATCATACAGAATAAAGTTTGTTAACTTATGTACCTGAGGCTTAAGTAGATAGGATCATGGGCTGACTGTTGCACAGATCTTTGGCATCATTAAAAATCTATCTTTGTGCAGTAGGCAGAATAATGGCTTCCCGAAGAGGTCCACATGTTAACTCCAGGAAACTGTGAATATGTTATGTTACATTGCAAAGAGGAATTAAAATAACAGATGGAGTTAAGTTTGCTAACCCGCTGATTTTAAAACAGGGAGATTATTCTGGATTACTTGGATGGGCCTAATGTAATCACAAAGATTCTTAAACTTGAGGAGGGGGCAGAAGAAAAGGTCACAGCGATATAATGGGAAAAAAAAAACTCAGGTCTCCCTTGATGGCTTTGAGGAAGGAGACCAGAAGCCAAGGAATGGGAAGCCTCTAGAAATGGAAAAGGAGGGGAATTGGATTCTCCCCTGGAGCCTTCAGAAAGGAATGCAGCTGCCCTAACACCTTCAGTTTAGTCCAGTGAGACCTGTGTCAGACACCTAACCTACAGAACTGCAAGATAATATATTCGCATTGTTTTAAGCTACTAAATTTGTGGTAATTTGTTACGATAGCCATAGGAAACAAACAGACTTAGTTATTTCTAAAACCTTAAATGAAAGTGTTATTTCTAAAACCTTAAATGAAGGTATTAAGGCTTTGGCCTGTTAACACTTTGTTACTGTTTCTGTAACTGTAGAATCAAATGTTTTCACGTAGAATGATTAGTATTTCCAAACAAAATTTAAATGCTGTCAGTTTACTGTGAAGTTTACTGTGAAGATTATTAGGTAAACCACAAGTGAGGTGCAGAAATGAATGGTGATGCAATTCCCCAAAAAGAGAAAGTAAAGGGTAGAAAACATATTCCACAATATCAGCACATTGTCTGGTAGTGTTTACATTAATGAAGAAATCTAAAACTGACTCATGAAACTATACTCTTTGGGATACTGCAAAGGCTGCAGTGTCACCAGGCTGCAATGAAAACCAAAGATGCTAAATTATTGATACTGGCAGTCATCATGGCTGTCATATTTGGTCTCTGGAGTTCTTTATTCAGTACTGCCTGTGAAGTTTTTGTAGGCCAATGAGGACTAAATCATTAATGAAATTTCAGAACAAACTCATTCTAAACATTGAAGAAGCAAGGTTTCATTACAGTACAACTTCCCTGGGCTAGATGTATGTTGAAAATTCCACACTGGAGTTAACATAAGAAAATGTACAGAGAGAAAAGAAATGGTCTGTGACTGAATTTCATATCTGAGACCTTGCACAGCCCTGAGAATGTAACTGCAGACTCGCACGAGTCCATGGGATGAACCAGTTACGAGGGCATAGCTGCTTTTGTCCAAAATCTATGAGCTAAACTCAGGTATAAAGTTCAGAGTACGAACAGCAGTAGACTCTCTAAATAGCTCATGCAACTGTGAAGCAAAAAAATGTTTTCCATGGTTAATTCCAGGAAATGACTGTATAGGAGAACCACAATTATAAATATGCAGGGCTCACGTACACACACACACACACACACACACACACACACACACTACTTTAAAGTTTGAGATTTACATGTTACCTGTGTAACATCTCTGTAAGCTTGTATATTCCTCATATTTTGTAGGTTTAGTATAAAGCATCCTTTATTCACTTGAATCTAATCCTAGATATCGTTTTTCTTAGCTTCCAAAAGAAAAAAAAAAAAAACTGTTGAAAAAAAACAATGAAAGTAGGGTTCCCATAGTCTACATAGTTTTGCCCTTGAAGTCTCTGGTGCCAACTATTGTCTAAGCACATGAGTGTATAGTATACCCTATGAGCTCATCAAATTATCTTCCTTTGCTAATGGTATCTCTATTTTTAAAAAGAAATATACTTAATGCTGCCAGACAATCATGGGGAAAAAAGAAGTAGTGTCACTGAAGCTTTATTTGGCTGGAAACTCTTTTTGTTGGATAAAAGGAAAGTTTAAAGAAAATATTTTTCCTCTGAATTTCAATCTGGAATGCCACCCAGGCCTCTCCACCCAGCTTTGAGCTTGAGTCTAAAGAAAACGTTTGATCTTCTTTGTCTTTCAACTTGACAAAATGCCCTTCTTCTTCGAAATCCCCTTTTTGTTTTACGTGTGCTTGCCAATGTGCTTTAGAAATGTAAAGCTCTTGGGGGCAAGGTGCCAGTCTTTTTTGCTTAACCTTTGAACATTTCCTAAGCGTCTACTCCACCAGGTTTGCATTCCAAAAATATTGCTCATTAAAATCTTATTCATCCTATAGTTTGGAGATAATAGTAGGAGGTGTTGGATTTACCTTCTTCACTTAGAGGCTTTAAAAAAATAAAAATTCTCAAAGGTAACATTTCATTCCATTCAACAAGTATTTCTTGAGGCCCTTCTGCATGGCAATAGTTAATGTTCAATGAAAGATTAACTGACATAGCCAGTGTGATCAAGTTCTGTGGTTGATATTTAAAAAACTTAAAAGTGATTCATGGATTCAAAAAAAAAAATGTATGCTCTTATTGGGACAAGAAAACATAACTTGTTGCCCAAGGACATTACTTGGTCAAGTAACAAAAGAATACCAGATTCCAGCCCCATAACAGCTACCTTTCATTGGATGAAATAAATATGGAGAGACAAGGGCAAAGCTATACTTTATTATCAGGTGGGGCTTTTGCTTTAATCCTAAACAGAGCTCTGTGAAAAACTCTTCCCTAAGTGCTACCAGCCGGAAATGCCCACTCCATGTCTCTCTTTCGTGAAAGTAGGGTAGGTACATGGGGCTGAAGAGGAGCCAGAATAGAGACCAAAAGATCACAATAGAGAACAGTACAAGAAAGAACCCTAATTTATCAAAATGTGTCTCATGAGTCTACATAGAATAACAAGGATAGCCCAACCCTTTTTCTTTTTTTTTTTTTTTTGCGGTACGTGGGCCTCTCACTGTTGTGGCCTCTCCCGTTGCGGAGCACAGGCTCCGGACGCGCAGGCTCAGTGGCCATGGCTCACGGGCCTAGCTGCTCCGCGGCATGTGGGATCTTCCCGGACCGGGGCACGAACCCATGTCCCCTGCATCGGCAGGCAGACTCTCAACCACTGCGCCACCAGGAAAGCCCCCAACCCATTTTCTAAATGATCTTCTCTGACTCAGTGTTTGGCCTTCAGTAGGAGGGCTCTGTTGTGGCCTTAATTTTGGTAGAAATAAAATGGAAGTAAGAATATTCTGATTTTAGATCAAACATCCATCAGCTTCTGCTCTGGCAGAAAGCCCGGTACTATTAGGAAGAATGTATTTGCTGCTAAGAGAGCCATTAATAAGTAAGAATATAATCATATGTAGTTCAAATAAATGCATTTGCATAATTTTACACTATATCTCAAATAATAGGGCATTCAGTGATAAAATCAGATATTTATTCCGTCTGGCATTTGTCATTTACTCACTTTTCATTTTAAAAAGGCACTCCTTTTGGCTGGCTTTCAGAGGATTCTTTACTCCTCAGCATGTGGATGTCTTCTAATACCTGACTGCAAGACTGCCATGACCTTCATTTATATTTCAACCGTGAGCTACACCTAGAAATAGACATGAGAGCATCAATCGAGCATACTGCTAAATTATCAAACTATGCCATAGAGACACCATTTTAAGGATAACTGAAGAGAGTATTGTTCTTAACAGTTATAGGAAAATAAGAAAAACCAACATGACTGTGGCAGAGAGTGAGAAGGACCTGCCACCCACAAGAAAAGGAAGACCTGCATCCCCACGGGGCTCCCTGGTCCAGCAGGAGGGCTGCTGGGTGAACCTTGAAGAAGTGATTGATGGAGCTGCAGCCACCCATGCAGCTTTTGGTAGAAGGGGGGCAAATAATCGAAAGAGGATTTTGGTCTGTAATGTCACCCCCTCATCCATTCTTCTTAATGCCAATCTGGCTTCTACCCAAACCCCACCAGCCAGTTTTCAGAGACTGTTTTCATGGAGTGTACAAGTGATCTCCATGCCCTACATCCAGGGATCACCTCCCTGTTATCTTACTTAGCCTTTCCGCAGGGTTTTACACAGATGGTTGCTATCTTTCCCTTCAAACATTTTTCCTTTGGTTTCCACTGTTATCACGCCCTTCCAGTTTTCCTCTTACCTTACTGACCCTTCCTTCTCTCCCTTGCTGGCCTCACCTTCTTTCTCTGCTTTAAATGCTGTATCTAAGTGTTGTAACTAAACATGTAACCATACACATTCTACTTACATAATCTCATCCAGTCCCAAGGCTTTAATTTTAAATAAATTTTAATAAATAATCACCTGTCAATGTGACTTTTAAATAAATTTTAAATAAATTTAAATAAATAAATAATCACCTGTCAATGTGACTTTTTTGATGCCCTTATGGGTGGCTTAGGGGTCCAGAAAAGATGAGAGCTACATCTTCTTTAATATTTTATTTTTAGTCTAACCTACAAATTTATTATTATTATATGTATTAATTGGCAAGTTTAATCACTTACGTTTGTTTTAACCTTTTCTCTAAACATTCTATACTACATTTAAATATCGATATTAGATTTCTTTTAAAAGTACTTCATTTGAGTCACTAACAAATAAAAATAAAACCTTTCCAAGTGCTTAATCAATAATCAATTCTTATAAATCTAGTAAACTAAATTTATTTGTTTATTTGTTTAATTTGTTTTTTTAAAAACGATTTTATTGGAGTATAGTTGCCTTATAATGTTAGTTTCTACTGTAAAGTGAATCAGCTATATGTATACATATATCCCCTCTTGTTTGGCTTTCCTTCCCATTTAGGTCACCACAGAGCATTGAGCAGAGTTCCCTGTGCTATACAGTAGGTTCTCATTAGTTACCTGTTTTATACATCATATCAATAGTGTATATACGTCAATCCCAGTCTCCAGATTAATCCCACCCCCGCTTTCCCCCTTGGTATCCATACATTTGTTCTCTACATCTATGTCTCTATTTCTGCTTTGCAAGTAAAATCATCTATACCATTTTTCTAGATTCCACATATATGCGTTAATATACGATATTTGTTAGTAAATTAAATTTATACCTATGCCTAATCTTACATTCTCTGAAATGTCCCAATATTGTTTATGAACTAGTAGAATTGCAATTTAAGACCCCAAGTCTAAGTCAGCTATCATTTAGACATTTTAGATTAGAATTATAAAATTAATCCAATAAGAAAAATTCTCTTAAACCTAAAATATCTAATATGTGCAGACTTTTTCCTTGCCACAAAATATTACTATTAGAGATTTTATTTACTTAAAAATTTTGATACTTAATGCAACTCTTCCTGGAGTTGAGAATGTAATCATGTCATCTCATACAATTTTGAGGTTACCACCCCAGGTGATTTGCAGGGGTGGCTTCTCAGCTGACTGAGGTTGCATAGCCATGAGCAGTTTGGGCTGAAAGTGAGGTCTTACACTGCAAATATGCAAGATGAACTTTTTGTTTTTATGCCACCACCTGTCTGCCCAAGCTTTCGAACTGTGATGTAAAGGCAGATGGGGTGGACTTGAAGTCTGTTCACTGGATTCCAGTTACACAGTGCCTAGTTCTCACAGCGGGTGAATCTGCAAAGCCCTCACAAGATTTGCAGCTCATTTTCTTCTCTGCGTGAATTGGATTTTTTTCTTTCTTTGCCTTCTAAGGTATTTAATTGTCATCTGATTGGGTTCTGCATATCATTTAAAATATTTTTCTCACTCTCTTTCTACAATTTCAAGATCACGTTAATGACATCACCCCAAGGCTAAAACCTGAAAACATCAGTACATCTGCCTTTTTCATCAACCTTCTCCATATCAAAATTATCACCTCTCTTGATTCTATCATTGATCTCAGATTCATTCCATCCTTCTCATTCTCACCGCCCTTGCCTTAGTTTTGTGATTTTTTTTTTTTTTCTCACTTGGACTCTTGTTCTTCTCCACAACTACCCAGTGTTCTTGGTATTGCACACATTTGTCAAAGTGATTTTTCTTAAATGCAAATCTCATATCATTCTGCTTAAATCTTTTCATGGAGATGATCATACTAAATGAAGTAAGTCAGACAGAGAAAGACAAATATCATATGATATCACTTATATGCAGAATCTAAAAAAACCCAATACAAATGAACTTATTTACAAAACAGAAACAGACTCACAGACTTAGAGAATGAACTTATTCTTACCAGGGGTGAATGGTGGGGGGAGGGATAGATTGGGAGTTCGGGATTGACATGTACACACTGCTATATTTAAAATAGATGACCAACAAGGACCTACTGTAAAAAAAAAAATAAATAAATAAAAATAAAATCTTTTCATGGTTGTAGGTAACCTCCAGGATTAAGTTTAAACTTCTCAGCATGGCATTCTCATCCATTCATTCATAATCCATTCATTCTCCCTCCATCCTCTAGCCACCAAACAAATAGTTCCTACTCACAGCTGGGCATTCCATTATCTCTCTCCTATTTCTATCTGTAAAACCTTATTTAAGTTTTTCCACTCCCCTATTTTCTCCATCACCCCCTCTACAAATGACCTATGACCTACAAATGATCTATGTACATTCCTCAAAATTTCTATGACTCTTGGGCTTCCCTGGTGGTGCAGTGGTTGAGAGTCCGCCTGCCGATGCAGGGGACACGGGTTCGTGCCCTGGTCCGGGAAGATCCCACATGCCGCGGAGCGGCTGGGCCCGTGAGCCATGGCCGCTGAGCCTGCGCGTCTGGAGCCTGTGCTCCGCAACGGGAGAGGCCACAACAGTAAGAGGCCCGCGTACCGCGAGAAAAAAAAAAAAAAAAAAAGTTCTATGACTCTCATATCCTGTTAGTTTTGCTTCTGTCTGGAATTCCTTTCCTTCCTCAGCCACTGGACTACCTTGAACTCATTTCTCAGTTTAACTCAAGTACTGCTTTCTCTAAGCTGTCTTCTGTGACCTGACTCCTCATTTGGGATTAATTACAACTTTTCTATGCTTATATACACCCTTATGAATTTATATATTTTAGCATTAATTATAGTGTTGTAATTCATGATTTTGTTGTCCATCTCTTCAAATTCGTTGAGTTTTTATCCCTATATCTCCAGTGCATAGAACAAATTAGGCATTCTAAAATTTATTTTTACTAGGTGAGTTAATAAACACATAACTAAATGAGTGAATGAAAGATGGCCATCTTTCAGATTGAATGTGTTTGGTCACCAAGCCACTCTTAGGGATGATCTTTACAGCTTGATAGTTCGAAAAGTTCATCTTCATCTTCAGCCAAGGCGTTGGGTTGAGTCGAAATCTCTCATTTGAACCATCAATATGTAGTCTGCAAAATCCTTCGGGAAGCTTTGTATTTAACACAAAGACTAAGCCTGGGAGACTACTTTCTTCTTTATCATTCATATCCGTTCAAAAGGCCTCTTTATATTAAGAAAAATATTTTAAAACCTAGATTCAGAAAGCCACACAAATCAAATATGTAGATTAATTATTATAAACCAAGCAACCCTGTCAAGAAGCAGAATTTTTCTAGTTATGCCAGAAAACACTTCCATGTATCCCAGCCTCATCACGACTTGCTCCCACCCTTAAAAGCAGGTCATCACTTTTAGGTAATCACTTCTGTTTTAAAAAGTAATTGTGTTATCCCAAGATGTATACCTAGGCATTATATTTTAGCTTTGATGATTAAGAAAAACATAGATATATCGCTTAAATGCCTTTTAATCTATAGACTCCTCTTCTATCCTTTGCATTTGCTGGTAACATCTCTGTTGAAGAATTCAGGTCACGTGACATGTAGAGTTTTACACAGTCTGGATTTTTCTGATTTTCTACTTTTGGTGAGGCTCCGTTTATTTTTGTGTCCTCGATAATTCCTGAAATTGGCACCTGGATACAAAGGCTTGATCAGACTCATGTTTGATCTCTGTGGCGAGACTGTAGGTGGCTTCATGTACTCTCACCAGGTAACACACACCATCTGGTTGTCTCTCTTTTGGAGAAGTCAGCAGCCATTGCCTATGGATATGTGTATACATAGCCTAGATCCATGAGTTCATTCGAAGCTGCAATTCTTTTTCTTTTATTTACTGCGATACTTTCATAAAGAGAGCATACTATAGGCTATTTAGTGGTATGGTTCCTGTAAGAAATGCATAATAATACTTGATTCTTTCCTTTTATTTTCTAGTTTTCAAAACAAATTGTGGATTCCCTGGTGCCCTTTGAAACTCACCAATTATTATTTTTTCTTAGAATCTCATTGTGAATTTTGGGACTTAAACATGTTACAGGTTTTAGCCTACTGTGTTATTCTTGTTGGAGCTCACAGTAACCTATTTTTGGCCAGGGAGGACCTCTTCAACTTGGTTCCTGAGTCCTTTGGATAGGATTCTAGTTTTCTTTGGTAGTTTCTTTTGCTATGTGGAATGATAAGATGTTCCAGGCTTATTGAGTACATTTCCTGCCCTGCATATAAAATACCCAGGTCTCCAAGAAACCTTCTTCTAATGAGAAATTATATTTGAAAACCACAACTTAGGTGCCAGGGATGATCATTGCTACTGGAATGATCATTCTGGCTGAAGAGGCCTCTTTATTTTTTGAAGAGCCGAGTCCTAAGAGTACTCACTTTTTTAGCCCAAGTGTATAGGGTTAGAAAAATTGGGATCAACTATTTTCCTCTACCCTAAATTTTTTTAGTTAACTAAGAATTGGTAGAAAAATTTTACTTCATTTTTATTTACTTTTAAAATACGAATGCATTTAGTAACTCCATGCCCTAGACATCTATCTTCATGGTCATTACCTACCTGTGCAGGTCAGAAGCTATCAAGATCAAAATGAATTTAATGAATAACATAGCCCAGGGTTATTTCAGAGGCTGTCTTAAAACTTGCAGAGCTGTGGTCCTGCACAAATTGTTTTCTGGAAGCCTCAAGGGCAATGCTTCCTCAGTAAGAACCTGATATAAATTTGAACTAAGCAAACACATACGGTGCAAAAGAGAGCAAGTGTTTGATTTATCACTGTGTGGATACAAACAAAAATGACAGAATTAACTCTTCCCACAATTATTTCATCATTCAAATGGTTTTTATGAAATAAATTTGGTTTAAAGAAATCAAATTTCTCATGTGAAAGAAATTTAACTTCTCATTTTTTACACAGCTATTATGTCTTTGAATCAAATATAAATACTGAGATGAGAATCATTTCCTTATTAATCGTCTGCATATCAACTCCAGCCATATAGATTTTCAATTAGATGTTTGTTGAATGAATACTAATAACTATGAATTATTAGGTCCCTACTAAGTGCCGGGTACTTTATACATGTTTTGTTTTTTGTTTTGTTTTTCTGTTATCCTCACAGTAACCTTGAAATGTATGTAGTCATTTCTCCCATTTATAGATTAGAAAATGGAGGATGGTATATTTGAAGAAGCAGCTAGTCATTTTGAATCTGAGACTTCCACTTAGGCGTCTCTGATTTCAGAGTCCCTGTTTTTATCTATTTTTGTACACAGCTGGCCAGGCTTGGACTACACAGACAGAAAAGAAATTGCATCTCCATTTATGAGCAGACCATGAATGGTCTTTGTAGATAATTTGTTATTAATGTCTCTTCTACTTCCTCAGTACTATTGCTGGGAATGTGTTATGATGTGATTTCTTTTGTGTTGTGATTCCCACTGTTTCATCTGTGTGAAACTCATAGGATTTAAGCTCTGTTAAGCAGTTCAAAAAGGAGTCACAGTAGCCAGTGTGAACTCCCATATTAGTTGTTTTGAAACCTGGGGTATAGACAGCAGGTGTCTTAGAGTGATAAACTAAGAGTGTTCCTTTAAATAAGGAATCTGCCAACATCTGCAAAAGGAGGCAAGACCTCCTGGGGGATAACCACCGGTACACCCTACTGGCGGTCGCCTTAAGATGAGACCAATGTTCCAAGCTACTTCAGGGCTCTTCGCTGGAGGACCGACTCTGTGCTGCTGAGAGCCCTTCCCGATGATGGGCCCAGGCTCTGTAGGAGCAGAAGGCAACTTCCTACTCACACCTGTTGGGAGACCCATTTGCCAGGCCAGAGACCACTGCTCCTGCTGAGATGCCTCCATCCCGGACTTTTCCTAGAGTGGTTCATCACCCCTTTTCCTATGTTCCCTATTCAAACTAACCAGCACTGTGTGCTGATTATGAGCAATAAACCAGTGATTTGTGAATTGGACATTGGCTGTTTTGTCCATTTCCAATCCCGTAATTCTTATGGGGCCTTACCACTGTGCTCGGCGACAAAGGGAGTGAAAAATGGTTGTAACATTTCAACGAATTATGAGAGGGATCGATCTTAATACCCTAAGTGGCTAATCACTTCAAATTTAAAACAGTTAACAAACATAATCAGGTAGACAACTGTGTATCTACTAATTACTGGGCATTGTGGGAGATACGAAATGAAAAAGGCAGGATGCTCATTCTTTTAAAATATTATTACCTAATGAAGAGGTAGATATGTATGTAAATAATATAAGGGTGTTTCCTTGCTGTTAGATACTTCAGATACTTATTTGGAAACACTGGGGGGCCTGTGAAGGATCTTGACAGAAGAGTCTTAGGTAATTTGTGGCTGGGATAGGAGTGTGAATGAAGGAGCAACATTTCTCCCATTGGAAGGAATGAGCCTTTCAGAGAGAGAAAGCTCAGAGAGGTGCCCTGGTTTTAAAGTGATGCCAAGGAGGCTGCTTGACCTTGCAGGCTGCGAAGACCTGCAAATCTCCAACAAATAAGCCCTCCAGGCCTCTGAAATCTGATAGAGTTGCCTTTATATATTGGCAAGGGGACAAGTTCACTGGCTCCAAGGCCAGTGCTTCTTCACCTCTGAGTATAGCAAAGAGTGAGTAAAGAATATGTATCAGAGTAGCTCTTTTTTATTTGGTTAGAAGGATGGAGGTGGCTGAGAAGACAGGATAAAAAGTTGATCAAAATGCTTATGGAGGAAACTGAAATCCATATTACTAAGCAAAAGAAGCTAGTCTGAGAAGGCTACATACTATATGGTTCCAATCGTATGGCATTCTGGAGAAGGCAAAACTATAGAGATAGTAAAAAGGTCGGGGGTCGCCAACAGGGCTCAGGGGAGGGGAGAGATAAATAGGCAGAATACAGATGAGTTTTAGGACAGTGAAAACATTCCATATGCTCTGTATGATATTATAATGATGGATATGCCATTATATAACATATTTATCTAAACCCACTGAATGTACCACATCAAGCATGAACCCTTAGGTAACCTGTGGACTTTGAGTGATTATAATGGGCCAGTGAAGTTTCATCCTTGGTAACAAACATACCATTCCAGTGAGTGTTGTGGATAATGGGGAGGCTGTGCAAGTGTGGGGGCAAGGAGCATATGGGAAATCTCCGTACCTTCCTCTCAGTTTTATTGTAAACCTAAAATTTATCTAAAATAAGAAGTTTAAAAAAATGTTATGGCGGGGACTTCCCTGGTGGTGCAGTGGTTAAGAATCTGCCTGCCAGTGCAGGGGACATGGGTTCGAGCCCTGGTCCGGGAAGATCCCATACGCCGCGGAGCAACTAAGCCCATGCGCCACAACTACTGAGCCTGTGCTGTAGAGCCCGTGAGCCACAACTACTGAGCCCACATGCCACAACTACCAAAGCCACGTGCCTAGAGCCTGTGCTCCTCAACAAGAGAAGCCACCGCAGTGAGAAGCCTGTGCACCACAACAAAGAGTAGCCCTCACTCACTGCAACTAGAGAAAGCCCGTGCGTGGCAACAAACATCCAATGCAGCCAAAAAAAAAAAAAAAAAAAGTTATGACATCATCAACTGTAGTGGTATGAAGTTAAGTACTGGCTGAGCTTTTTCCTTGCCCTGAGGAGTTAACTCTGAAGATACAGGATTACAATGGAGAGAATGACTATATTAGTTATCTATTGCTGCATAACAAATGGTCCCCAAACTAGTGTCTTAAAACTATAAACATTTAGTATCTCTCAGTTTCTGTGAGTCAGGAATCCAGGAGTGGCTCCCTTGTGTGGTTTTAACTGAGTGTTCCTCATGAATGTGCAGTCGGATATCAGGTGAGGCAGCAGTCATCTGAAGGCTTGACTGGGACTGAAGGAGCGACATCAAAGATGTTTCACTCATTTGGCTGGCAAGTCATTGCTGTTGGTGAGAGGCCTCTGTCCCCTTCTACACGGGCCTCCCACAGGGCTCCCTGAGTGTCCTCTGGATTTCCCCTAGCATTCTAAGAGACCAAAGGAGAAGTGGAAATTTTTGTATTCTGTGGTCACACAGAATACCTTGATTCAATGTGCGAGAAGCCTCTAAGAGTTTTGTAGTATCTGGTCTTACATTTAGGTCTTTAATTCATTTTGAGTTTATTTTTGTGTATGGTGTTAGAGAATGTTCTAATTTCATGTTTTACAAGTTGCTGTCCAATTTTCCCAGGTGGAATGGATAAAGAAGATGTGGTACATATATACAATGGAATATTACTCAGCCATAAAAAAGAATGAAATAATAGCATTTGCAGCAACATGGATGGACCTAGAGATTATCATACTGAGTGAAATAAGTCAGACAGAGAAAAATAAATATCATATGATATCACTTATATGTGGAATCTAAAAAATGGTACAAATGACCCTATTTACAAAACAGAAATAGAGTCACAGATGTAGGAAACAAACTTATGGTTACCAAGAGAGGGGGGGGGAGAGATAAATTGGGAGATTGGGATTGACATACACACACTACTATACAGAGAATAGGTAACTAATAGGAATCTACTGTATAGCACAGGGAACTCTACTCAATACTCTGTAATGACCTATATGGAAATAGAATCTAAGAAAGAGTGGATATATGTATACATATAAGTGATTCACTTTGCTATATAGCAGAAACTAACACAACATTGTAAATCAACTATACTCCAATAAAAATTAATTAAAAAAATTTTTTTAATGTGGGAGAAGCCTTCACACAAAGGCATAAATAACAAGAGATAAGGATGACTGATGACACCTTGGAGACTGTCCACCGTAGTGACTTACCCAATTCTCCAGGGCTGAGTTGGAGGCATGTGATTATTGGTAAAGGATTCCTAGTTGCTTGAGGCTCTGCACTAGAGTCCAAAATGGTCCAATGACTTTTGCTATAAGAGAGAAAATGGTCATGTGATGAGCAGAATTATGGCCCCCAATCCTCAGAACTCGTGATATGTTAACTTGCACAGCAAAAATGACTTCGTAGATGCGATTAAGAATCTTGAGATGGGAAGAGTATCCTGGTTTATCCAGGTGGGCCCAGTGTAATCGCAAAGGTCCTTACACAAGGTAGACAGGAGGGACAGAGGACATGTAGCCACAGAAGCTTAGCTTCAAGTGATGCAGGACCATGAGCCAAAGAATACAGATAGCCTTTAGAAGCTGGAAAGTCAAGGACTGGAATCACTCCTAGGGCCCCTAGAGGAAACGTAGCCCTGCTGACTCCTTGATTTTAGCCCTAAAAAATCAGACTTTTGACCTCCAGAAATGTAAGATAATATATTTTGATTTAAGTCCCTAAGTTTGTGGAAACTACAGCAGCAATAGGAAAGTAATATAGGGAGTGAGAAGAAGGATGACTTTTTGGAAGGGAAAGTGGGGTGTTCTTTTCAACTCATTCCTCTTCTGAACCTTGAGAGGTTATCATCTGTAAGCTCTATCTGAGAGGAGGAACAAACATTTCCCCCCATTGATTGGATGCTTGCTGAGCTTCCAGGCTCGTAGCCTTGCCCTGCTACTACCAGAGACTGAGAAAAAAATGTTGGGGAGGGAGGGCATGGTAGCACAGCAAGGCTGAAAGAAAGAGTGCCCTTTTGAGTTCCTTCTTTCAAGAGAAAGAGACAACAGAGTTGTCTGAGCACGAAGGCCCTGAGGTGGGGAGTTCCAGAGGATGGATGTGATTGGAAGCTACCTGCTGCCAACATGAGGTGAAGAAATACAGGAGCCAGAAGTTGTAGGCAAGTCTCACAAGGGAGTCTGGTCCCCAGGAAAGGTACTTGAGATTAGGCTGTTTCCAAAAAATGGATTGAAATTTCAGAATGGAGAAGATGACATTTTTGTAACTAAAAGGACACCGCCTTAATGATTAAAAGTGGCTGAAAAATTATGGAATCCCTCTGAGATGCCCATCAAGTAGCCTGCTGAGAGTGAGTTTCCACAGAGCTGACTTGGTACAAGTTGCCAGCAAATTAAAATATTTTTGTGTATGCGCCTCCGTATGTTGAGATGCTTCAACCAAGCTAGTTATAGAACCATTCTTTTCAACACTGAATAACAACACTGGAGGGAAGGTAATGATATCCATCCAGTTAAAGATACACCCTGGTGCCAGAGGCTACATTTTGCATGTTAATAAATTTTCTCAAGTCTTAGTTGTGCTATGTTTCTCTTGACCAGAGCTGTGAGCCCTGGGTAAATTACAGGGCTGTGTCTGCAGCCTCCTGGATCCTGGGAATGATTGCAAAGCATGGAATACCATAATGAGCCTCTAATGACTGCTAACATCCTGGTTAAATCAGGAAGGAAGTGGAGGAAAATGAGCACCCAAGTGTTGCTTGTCAAACAGAAATTGTGTGTTGTGTTGTGGCAAAAATGTACAAAAGATGGATGACACATTTGAGAGTAGGAGGAAGTGAGGTTTGATTTGAATCCCCTTGGGATATTTGTTTTAAAATATTCAGATGTTTTTACTAATTATTAGAGAAATGCAAATCAAAACTACAATGAGGTATCACCTCACACCAGTCAGAATGGGCATCATCAGAAACTCTGCAAACAACAAATGCTGGAGCGGGTGTGAAAAGGGAACCCTCTTGTACTGTTGGTGGGATGTAAATTGATACAGCCACTATGGAGAACTGTATGGAGGTTCCTTAAAAAACTAAAAATAGAATTACCATATGACCCAGCAATCCCACTACTGGGCATATACCCAGAGAAAACCATAATTCAAAAAGACACTTGCACCCCAATGTTCATTGCAGCACTATTTACAATAGCCAGGTCATGGAAGCAACCTAAATGCCCATCGACAGATGAATGGATAAAGAAGATGTGATACATCTATACAATGGAATATTACTCAGCCATAAAAAGGAACAAAATTGGGTCATTTGTAGAGACGTGGATGAATCTAGAGACTGTCATACAGAGTGAAGTAAGTCAGAAAGAGAAAAACAAATATCTTATATTAACGCATATATGTGGAACCTAGAAAAATGGTACAGATGAACCGGTTTGCAGGGCAGAAATTGAGACACAGATCTAGAAAACAAACATATGGACACCAAGGGAGGAAAGCCGCGGGGGTGTGGTGGTGGTGGTGTGATGAATTGGGAGATTGGGGTTGACATGTATACACTGATGTGTATAAAATGGATGACTAATAAGAACCTGCTGTATAAAAAAATAAATAAAATAAAATTCAAAAATTCAAAAAAAATTCAGATGTTTATATAGATGGAATTGAGAGAGCTTTCTCAGAATTTAACAACCAAACTATTTCCCTATTCTTTTAAAACTGCTCAAAGTGTGAGATTGTAAATTTTGGGTATGATCTCTCCTGTGAAACCGAGCCTTGAAAATTACATACTGTCTGCCTTTTAACAATGAATTGCAAACAATGGATTAATCAGAGCTTTCATGTTTTATGTAGCTATTTAAAAAAATGTGGGTAATTTGCTGATGAAATGATTTAGATTTTGAGATGCCTCCTACGCTTCAGCTTATGTATATTTATTCAAGCTTTCAAAATATCTAAGAAGAGACAAATCAGCCTTAAAGCATATTCTTTAGTGTCTGAACTTGTACAAAATCCCAGGGCAAAGGGTAGAGTTGTGACACCATGAGAGGTGTGTGGTAGAAGGGACATGACTGGGTTTTGTAATCACACAGACCTTAGTTCAGGCTTAAATCTTTGATTCAGTGTCACCCTGGCTGTGTGAACTTGACAGGTTATGATATCTCTTTGAAGGTGCAGTTCCTCACTTACAAAGTGAGTGTAACCCCTCGTGCTTGTATGGGGGTCACTGTTATAAATGAAATACCTATTTTGTCTCTTTTCATTATGTGCTTTAAAAGTTTGTATAAATATATAGAGACAGAAGGATGAAAATATCAAAACCTAAATGCTTGAAACATCTACAAAGTTTTATATATCATACTCCATCGGAAATAGTGTCCTCGTTTTATTTTAATGTAGGTTCTTACAAATTAATGCACCTTCATTTCTTTTTTAAATTGAGGTATAATTTACATATAGTATCATATTAGTTTCAGGTGCACAACGATGATTCGATATTTGTATGTGTTGCAAAATGATCATCATAATGAGTCTAGTTAACATCCAACATGCTACATAGTTATAAAAATACGTTTCTTGTGATGAGAACTTTTAGGATCTTAGCAACTTTCAAATATGCAATACAGTATTGTTACCTATAGTCACCATGCTGTGCATGACATCCCCAGGACTTATAACTGGAAGATTGTACCTTTTGACTCCTTTCACCCATTTTGCCCATCCACCTACCCCTGACCTGTGGCAACCACCAGTCTCTTCTCTAATACACTATTATTTCTAAATTTGAATAGTACATCACATTTTATTCTAAGTGAATTATTATTCTTTGTCTCTAGAAAAAACGGTGTACTGGGCTTAATGTATAAGGTGTATAAAACATGTAAGGGAGAAAATGTAAATGAGTATGACTATAAAAGAGTAACTTATAATGTTACAATTATAAAAACAATTATTTCAACACAATTTCTTCTGAAAATCTGTGGCATATCAGGCATTGTCCTAAGTAAAGTGGGTAAAGTAGTGCATAAAATATACAAAATATTTATTCTCATGGATCCTGCATTTTTCAAACAGGAACTTGTAGGGTTATCAGGAAAACTGAAGCTAGGATTTGCAAAATTCTGAAATCTACTAAAATGGAATCAGTAAAATGGGATTCTATTCTGAAGGAAGGACTCAGTCCACTTAGGAAAGGATGGTGTAAAGTTAAGGCAGAGTTCTGGTAGAACTAACTAAGTCCTACATCACTGCATCTCATTAGCACCATCTTAGGCTATGCTGACAGTTCATTTCAGAAGATAATACCTATTAAACACCAGGCCTTGCTAAGAGTCGGAGGGAAAATAAAGTACACTCATCTTTTCGAGGAAAGCTTACATTCTGGAAAAAGATAATTACTGAAGACAATATATGACATATGATATAGTCCCTAAAAGAGGAACAAACAAATGAACAAAGAATAAAACCACAGCAGCAACAACAAACTAGATATGAATTTAAAAGGATGGAGAGATCCAATTTGATTTAAATAGGAAAGACATGCTAGAGGGGGGAAGAAAATGCGACTGACCTTGAAGACTGGGTAAGGTTTATTCACTAGAAATGGTGGTGAGAGCATTCGAACAGAAGACTGGGCCCTCTACAAAGGAATCCAGGGTCCAGTTGGAGGACATAAATTGCATCACTGAGCTATTCACTGAGTTGGAGAGCATACATATAAAACGTTCTGATCTGATTGTCCATTTTAATTGCCAAAATATTTGGGACCTCACATTTTAGAAAGAATACGTGAAACAGAAACTATTCCAAGGTTGATGAGAGACTCCGAAATGTCATTTGAGGAAACGTTGAAAGAGTTGTAAACTTATCCTGAGAAAAGAAGCCTAGAGGATGCAACAGAATCAGAACTTAAATTGTGCAAAGGCTTGTCTTGCGGAACTGGGCAGAAGTCGAGTCAGAAGGTGGATGGAGTTTACAGCTATCAAATCTTAACTGTCTTTGGAGATGTTCAAGCAAATCAGGGCAACCTTTGGCTAGGAAATTTGTTCCTCACTGGATTGGCAGGTGAATTAGATAAAACGCAAGGCTATCCCAACATCAGTATTCTACAATCCTACATGCAATTGTGATTCTCTTCATCTTTAAAATAAAACAAACTAGTGACTATAACAAAAAAAGAAACAGACTCACAGACATAGAGAACAAACTAGCGGTTACCAGTGAAGAGAAGGAAGGGGGGAGGGGCAAAATAGGGGTAGGGGATTAAGTGGTACAAATTACTATGTATAAAATAAACTACAAAGATATACTGTGCAGCATAGGGAATATGAGCAATATTTTATAACTATAAATGGAGTATAATCTTTTTTCCCTCTGAAATTGGCTTTTTGAGAAGGAGATAGTCAAGACTTACTTATTCTTTTCTCTCAAAAGAAAGATTAGGAATAGGGATTTTTTTTTACATCTTTATTGGGGTATAATTGCTTTACAATGGTGTGTTAGTTTCTGCTTTATAACAAAGTGAATCAGTTATACATATACATATGTTCCCATATCTCTTCCCTCTTGCGTCTCCCTCCCTCCCACCCTCCCTATCCTACCCCTCCAGGCGGTCACAAAGCACCGAGCTGATATCCCTGTGCTATGCGGCTGCTTCCCACTAGCTATCTACCTTACGTTTGTTAGTGTATATATGTCCATGCCTCTCTCTCGCTTTGTCACAGCTCACCCTTCCCCCTCCCAATATCCTCAAGTCCATTCTCCAGTAGGTCTGGGTCTCTATTCCTGTCTTACCCCTAGGTTCTTCATGACATTTTTTTTTTCTTAAATTCCATATATATGTGTTAGCATACAGTATTTGTCTTTCTCTTTCTGACTTACTTCACTCTGTATGACAGACTCTAGGTCCATCCACCTCACTACAAATAGCTCAATTTCGTTTCTTTTTATGGCTGAGTAATATTCCATTGTATATATGTGCCACATCTTCTTTATCCATTCATCTGATAATGGGCACTTAGGTTTTTTCCATCTCCGGGCTATTGTAAATAGAGCTGCAACGAACATTTTGGTACATGATTTTTTTTGAATTTTGGTTCTCTCAGGGTATGTGCCCAGTAGTGGGATTGCTGGGTCATATGGTAGTTCTACTTGTAGTTTTTTAAGGAACCTCCATACTGTTCTCCAAAGTGGCTGAACCAATTTACATTCCCACCAACAGTGCAAGAGTGTTCCCTTTTCTCCACACCCTCTCCAGCATTTACTGTTTCTAGATTTTTTGATGATGGCCATTCTGACTGGTGTGAGATGATATCTCATTGTAGTTTTGATTTGCATTTCTCTAATGATTAATGTTGGAAGATTTTAAATCACAGTTTCAATTTCAGTGCTTGTGATTGGTCTGTTCATATTTTCTATTTTTTCCCGATTCAGTCTTGACAGGTTGTGCATTTCTAAGAATTTGTCCATTTCTTCCAGGTTGTCCATTTTATTGGCATAGAGTTGCTTGTAGTAATCTCTCATGATCTTTTGTATTTCTGCAGTGTCAGTTGTTACTTCTCCTTTTTCATTTCTAATTCTGTTGATTTGAGTCTTCTTTTTTTTTCTTGATGAGTCTGGCTAATGGTTTATCAATTTTGTTTATCTTCTCAAAGAACCAGCTTTTAGTTTTATTGATCTTTGCTATCGTTTCCTTCATTTCTTTTTCATTTTTTTCTGATCTGATCTTTATGATTTCTTTCCTTCTGCTAACTTTGGGGTTTTTTTGTTCTCCTTTCTCTAATTGCTTTAGGTGCAAGGTTAGGTTGTTTATTTGAGATGTTTCCTGTTTCTTAAGGTAGGATTGCATTGTTATAAACTTCCCTCTTAGAACTGCTTTTGCTGCATCCCATAGATTTTGGGTCGTTGTGTCTCCATTGTCATTTGTTTCTAGGTATTTTTTAATTTCCTCTTTGATTTCTTCAGTGATCACTTCGTTATTAAGTAGTGTATTGTTTAGCCTCCATGTGTTTGTATTTTTTACAGATAGTTTCCTGTAATTGATATCTAGTCTCATAGCATTGTGGTCGGAAAAGATACTTGATACAATTTCAATTTTCTTAAATTTACCAAGGCTGATTTGTGACCCAAGATATCATCTATCCTGGAGAATGTTCCATGAGTGCTTCAGAAAAATGTGTATTCTGTTGTTTTTGGATGGAATGTCCTATAAATATCAATTAAGTCCATCTTGTTTAATGTATCATTTAAAGCTTGTGTTTCCTTATTTATTTTCATTTTGGATGAGCTGTCCATGGGTGAAAGTGGGGTGTTAAAGTCCCCTACTATGAATGTGTTACTGTCGATTTCCCCTTTTATGGCTGTTAGTATTTGCCTTATGTATTGAGGTGCTCCTATGTTGGGTGCATAAATATTTACAATTGTTATATCTTCTTCTTGGATAGATCCCTTGATCATTATGTAGTGTCCTTCTTTGTCTCGTCTAATAGTCTTTATTTTAAAGTTTATTTTGTCTGATATGAGAATTGCTACTCCAGCTTTCTTTTGGTTTCCATTTGCATGAAATATTTTTTTCCATCCCCTTACTTTCAGTCTGTATGTGTCTCTAGGTCTGAAGTGGGTCTCTTGTAGATAGCAAATATATGGGTCTTGTTTTTGTATCCATTCAGCCAATCTGTGTCTTTTGGTGGGAGCGTTTAGTCCATTTACATTTAAGGTAATTATCGATATGTATGTTCCCATTCCCATTTTCTTAATTGTTTTGGGTTAGTTATTGTAGGTCTTTTCCTTCTCTTGTGTTTCTTGCCTAGAGAAGTTCGTTTAGCAGTTGTTGTAAAGCTGGTTTGGTGGTGCTGAACTCTCTCAGCTTTTGCTTGTCTGTAAAGTTTTTAATTTCTCCATCAAATCTGAATGAGATCCTTGCTGGGTAGAGTAATCTTGGTTGCAGGTGTTTCTCCTTCATCACTTTAAATATGTCCTGCCAGTCCCTTGTGGCTTGCAGGGTTTCTGCTGAAAGATAAGCTGTTAACCTTATGGGGATTCCCTTGTGTGTTATTTGTTGTTTTTCCCTTGCTGCTTTTAATATGGTTTCTTTGTATTTAGTTTTTGACAGTTTGATTAATATGTGTCTTGCCGTGTTTCTCCTTGGATTTACCCTGTATGGGACTCTCTGTGCTTCCTGGACTTGATTAACTATTTCATTTCCCATATTAGGGAAGTTTTCAACTATAATCTCTTCAAATATTTTCTCAGTCCCTTTCTTTTTCTCTTCTTCTTCTGGAACCCCTATAATTCGAATGTTGGTGCATTTAATGTTGTCCTAGAGGTCTCTGAGACTGTCCTCAGTTCTTTTCATTCTTTTTTCTTTATTCTGCTCTGCAGTAGTTATTTCCATTATTTTATCTTCCAGGTCACTTATCTGTTCTTCTGCCTCAGTTATTCTGCTATTGATCCCATCTAGAGTATTTTTAATTTCATTTATTGTGTTGTTCATTGTTGTCTGTTTCATCTTTAGTTCTAGGTCCTTGTTAAATGTTTCTTGCATTTTGTCTATTCTATTTCCAAGATTTTGGATTACCTTTATTATCATTATTCTGAATTCTTTTTCAGGTAGACTGCCTATTTCCTCTTCATTTGTTAGGTCTGGTGGGTTTTTATCTTGCTCCTTCAACTGCTGTGTGTTTTTCTGTCTTCTCATTTTGCTTATTTTACTGTGTTTGGGGTCTCCTTTTTGCAGGCTGCAGGTTCATAGTTCCCGTTGTTTTTGGTGTCTGTCCCCAGTGGTTAAGGTTGGTTCAGTGGGTTGTGTAGGCTTCCTGGTGGAGGGTACTAGTGCCTGTGTTCTGGTGGATGAGGCTGGATCTTGTCTTTCTGGTGGGCAGGTCCACGTCTGGTGATGTGTTTTGGGGTGTCTGTGGCCTTATTATGATTTTAGGCAGCCTCTCTGCTAATGGGTGGGGTTGTGTTCCTGTCTTGCTAGTTGTTTGGCATAGGATGTCCAGCACTGTAGCTTGCTGGTCGTTGAGTGAAGCTGGGTGCTGGTGTTGAGATGGAGATCTCTGGGAGATTTTCGCCGTTTGATATTATGTGGAGCTGGGAGGTCTCTTGTGGACCAGTGTCCTGAAGTTGGCTCTCCCACCTCAGAGGCACAGCACTGACTCCTGGCTGCAGCACCAAAAGCCTTTCATCCACACGGCTCAGAATAAAAGGGAGAAAAAGTAGAAAGAAAGAATTAGTAGAAGTAGAAAGAAAGAAAGAAAGAAAGAAAGAAAGAAAGGAAGGAGGGAGGGGGGAGGGAGGAAGGAAGGAAGGAAGGAGGGAAGGAAGGAAAAAAGAATGAAAGATAAAGTAAGATAAAATATAATAAAGTTATTAAAATAAAAAATAATTATTAAGAAAAAAATTTAAAAAAACAACAAAAAAAGGACGGATAGAACCCTAGAACCAATGGTGGAAGCAAAGCTATGCAGACAAAATCTCACACAGAAGCATACACATACACACTCACAAAAAGAGGAAAAGGGGAAAAAATCATAGATCTTGCTCTCGAAGTCCACCTCCTCAATCTGTGATGATTGGTTGTCTATTCATGTATTCCACAGATGCAGGGTACATCAAGTTGATTGTGGAGCTTTAATCCACTGCTTCTGAGGCTGCTGGGAGAGATTTCCCTTTCTCTTCTTTGTTCTCACAGCTCCCAGGGGCTCAGCTTTGGATTTGGCCCCGCCTCTGCGTGTAGGTCGCCAGAGGGCGTCTGTTCTTTGCCCAGACAGGACGGGGTTAAAGGAGTCGCTGATTAGGGGGCTCTGGTTCACTCAGGCGGGGCGGGGCGGGGCGGGGGGGAGGGCGGGGCACAGAGTGCGGGGCGGGCCTGCGGCGGCAGAGGCCGGCGTGACGTTGCACCGGCCTGAGGCGCGCCGTGCGTTCTCCCGGGGGAGTTGTCCCTGGGTCCCGGGACCCTGGCAGGGGCGGGCTGCACAGGCTCCCCGGAAGAGGGGTGTGGATAGTGACCTGTGCTCGCACACAGGCCCCTTGGTGGCGGCAGCAGCAGCCTTAGCGTCTCCCGCCCGTCTCTGGGGTCCGCGCTTTTAGCCGCGGCTCGCGCCCGTCTCTGGAGCTCCTTTAAGCAGAGCTCTTAATCCCCTCTCCTCGCGCACCACGAAACAAAGAGGGAAGAAAAAGTCTCTTGCCTCTTCGGCAGTTCCAGACTTTTCCCCGGACTCCCTCCCGGCTAGCCGTGGCGCACTAACCCCCTGCAGGCTGTGTTCACGTCGCCAACCCCAGTCCTCTCCCGGTGCTCCGACCGAAGCCCGAGCCTCAGCTCCCAGCCCCGCCCGCCCCGGCGGGTGAGTAGACAAGCCTCTCGAGCCGGTGAGTGCCGTTCGGCCCTGATCCTCTGTGCGGGAATCTCTCCGCTTTGCCCTCCGCACCCCTGTTGCTGTGCTCTCCTCCGTAGCTCCGAAACTTTCCCCCTTCGCCAGCCCCCGTCTCTAGCAGTGAAGGGGCTTCCTAGTGTGTGGAGACCTTTCCTCCTTCACAGCTCCCTCCCACTGGTGCAGGTCCCGTCCCTATCCTTTTGTCTCTGTTTATTCTTTTTCCTTTTGCCCTACCCAGGTATGTGGGGGGGTTCTTGCCTTTTGGGAGGTCTGAAGTCTGCTGCCAGCGTTCAGTAGGTGTTCTGTAGGAGTTGTTCCACGTGTAGACGTATTTCTGGTGTATCTGTGGGGAGGAAGGTGATCTCCGCGTCTTACTCTTCCGCCATCTTCCCGGAAGCCCCGAGTATAATCTTTAAATATTGTGCATCACTGTGTTGTACACCTGAAACTTATATACTATTATAAATCAACTATACCTCAATTTAAAAAAAGAAAAAAATATCCTACACTCCTATTTGCAATTGTGATTCTATTACTTAAAAATATGTTTGGATTACTCGTGGAAAGATGAGCATAGTGATGTCATTTTTAAGTGTGGGAAAAAACTCTTGAGGGGAAATCTCTCTTCTGAATCTGTGTGGTCTGGTGATCCCACTCTAGCCCTAGACGTGATTCACATGACCCACGGTTAGATAATCAGACTATCCAACTGGCCTGGCAACGATGATTACCTCAGGAATGGGCACATGACCCATTCAAGCCAAAACTGTGCAACAAGATTTTCAGTGGGATTCCTGGGAAGGGTCACATCTCCTCCATGCTGGAAGTAATGTTGAGAAAATATAGGACATGGAGCTGTCAACATCATCTACCATGTGAAGCCAAAAAAAAAGCCACAATGGGAGGTAAGAAATAAGTGGTAGAAACTGAGTCCCAGTGATATTGCTTGAATCCTCAAGGTCAACATGTGTGAAGCCAAACACAGGTACCTCTGGATTTTTCAGGTTATGTAAATTAAGAGATTTCATTTTTTAAAAAATTTATTTTATTTATTTTTTATACAGCACGTTCTTATTAATTATCCATTTTATACATATTAGTGTATATATGTCAATCCCAATCTTCCAATTCATCACACCACCACCCTCCCCCACTGCTTTCCCCCCTTGGTGTCCATAAGTTTGTTCTTTGCATTTGTGTCTCAATATCTGCCCTGCAAACCAGTTCATCTGTACCATTTTTCTAGGTTCCACATATATGTGTTAATATATTTGTTTTTCTCTTTCTGACTTACTTCACTCTGTATGACAGTCTCTAGATTCGTCAGCATCTCTACAAATGACACAATTTCATTCCTTTTTATCGCTGAGTAATATTCCATTGTATATATGTACCACTTCTTCTTTATCCATTCATCTGTGGATGGGTCTTTAGGTTGTTTCCATGACCTGCCTATTGTAAACAGTGCTGCAATGAACATTGGGGTGCGTGTGCGTTTTGAATTATGGTTTTTTCAGGGTATATGCCCAGTAGTGGGATTGCTGGGTCATATGGTAATTCTATTTTTAGTTTTTTAAGGAACCTCCATACATAAAGTTTCTTTTAGTTTTTAAGGAAACTCCACTATGGAGTTTTTTAAGTTCTCCATAGTGGCTGTATCAATTTACATTCCCACCAACAGTGCAAGAGGGTTCCCTTTTCTCCACACCCTCTCCAGCACTTGTTGTTTGTAGATTTTCTGGTGATGCCCATTCTAACTGGTGTGAGGTGATACCTCATTGTAGTTTTGATTTGCATTTCTCTAATAATTAGTGATGTTGAGCAGCTTTTCATGTGCTTCTTGGCCATCTGTACGTCTTCTTTGGAGAAATGTCTATTTAGGTCTTCTGCCCATCTTTGGATTGGGTTCTTTGTTTTTTTAATATCGAGCTGCATGAGCTGTTTATATATTTTAGAGATAATCCTTTGTCTGTTGATTCACTTGCAAATATCTTCTCCCATTCTGAGGGTTGTCTTTTCATCTTGTTTGTAGTTTCCTTTGCTTTGCAAAAGCTTTGAAGTTTCATTAGGTCCCATTTGTTTATTTTTGTTTTTATTTCCATTAATCTAGGAAGTGGATCAAAAAAGATCTTGCTGTGATTTATGTCAAAGAGTGTTCTTCCTAAGTTTGCCTCCAGGAGTTTTATAGTGTCCAGGCTTACATTTAGGTCTCTAATCCATTTTGAGTTTATTTTTGTGTATGGTGTTAGGGAGTGTTCTAATTTCATTCTTTTACATGTAGCTGTCCAGTTTTCCCAGCACCATTTATTGAAGAGAATGTCTTTTCTCCATTGTATATCCTTGCTCTTTTGTCATAGATTAGTTGACCATAGGTGTGTGGGTTTACCTCTGGGCTTTCTATCCTCTTCCATTGATCTATATATTTGTTTACGTGCCAGTACCATATTATCTTGATTACTGTAGCTTTGTAATATAATCTGAAGTCAGCCTGAAGGGAGTCTGATTTCTCCAGCTGCATTTTTTTCCCTCAAGACTGCTTTGGCTGTTCGAGGTCTTTGGTGTCTCCATACAAATTTTAAGTTTTTTGTTCTAGTTCTTTAAAAAAATGCCATTGGTAATTTGATATGGATTGCATTGAATCTGTAGATTGCTTTGGGTAGTGTAGTGATTTTCACAATATTGATCCTTCCAATCCAAGAGCATGGTATATCTCTCCATCTGCTGGTATCATCTTTAATTTCTTTCATCAGTGTCTTATAGTTTTCTACATACAGGTCTTTTTTTCTCCCTAGGTAGGTTTATTCCTAGGTATTTTATTCTTTTTATTGCAATTGTAAATGGGAGTGTTTCCTTAATTTCTCTTTCAGATTGTTCATCATTAGTGTATAGGAATGCAAGAGATTTCTGTGCATTAATTTTATATCCTGAAACTTTACCAGATTCATGTATTAGCTCTAGAAGTTTTCTGGTGGCATCTTTAGGATTATCTACGTATAGTTTCATGTCATCTGCAAACAGTGACAGTTTTACTTCTTCTTTTCCAATTTGTATACCTTTTATTTCTTTTTCTTCTCTGATAGCCATGGCTAGAACTTCCAAAACTATGTGGAATAATAGTGGTGAGAGTGGACATCCTTGTCTTGTTCCTGAACTTAGAGGAAATGCTTTCAGCTTTTCACCATTGAGAACGATGTTTGCTGTGGTTTTGTCGTATATGGCCTTTATTATGTTGAAGTAGTGTCCCTCTATGCCCCCTTTCTGGAGAGTTTTTATAATAAATAGGTGTTGAATTTTGTCAAAAGCTTTTTCTGCATCTATTGAGATGATCATATTGTTTTTATTCTTCAATTTGTTAATATGGTGTATCACATTGATTGATTTGTATATATTGAAGAATCCTTGCATCCCAGGATAAATCCCACTTGATCATGGTGTATGATCCTTTTAATATGTTGTTGGATTCTGTTTGCTAGTATTTTGTTGAGGATTTTTGCATCTATATTCATCAGTGATATTGGTCTGTAATTTCCTTTTTTTGTAGTATCTTTGTCTGGTTTTAGTATCAGGGTGATGATGGCCTCATAGAATGAGTTTGGGAATGTTCCTTCCTTTGCAAAATTTTGGAAGAGTTTGAGGAGGATGGGTGTTAGCTCTTCTCTAAATGTTTGATAGAATTCACCTGTGAAGCCATCTGGTCCTAGATTTTTGTTTGTTGGAAGATTTTTAATCACAGTTTCAATTTCACTACTTGTGATTGGTCTGTTCATATTTTCTATTTCTTCCTGGTTCAGTCTTGGAAGGTTATACCTTTCTAGGAATTTGTCCATTTCCTACAGGTTGTCCATTTTATTGTCATAGAGTTGCTTGTAGTAGTCTCTTAGGATGCTTTGTATTTCTGCGGTGTCTGTTGTAACTTCTCCTTTTTCATTTCTAATTTTATTGATTTGAGTACTCTCCCTCTTTTTCTTGATGAGTCTGGCTAATGGTTTATCAATTTTGTATATCTTCTTAAAGAACCAGATTTTAGTTTTATTGATCTTTGCTATTGTTTTCTTTTTTTCTATTTCATTTATTAATGCTCTGATCTTTATGATTTCTTTCCTTCTGCTAACTTTGGGTTTTGTTTGTTCTTCTTTCTCTAGTTCTTTTAGGTGTAAGGTTAGATTGTTTATTTGAGATGTTTTTTGTTTCTTGAGGTAGGACTGTATTGCTCTAAAGTTCCCTCTTAGAACTGCTTTTGCTGCATCCCATAGGTTTTGGATGGTCGTGTTTTCATTGTCATTGGCCTCTAGGTAGTTTTTGATTTCCTCTTTGATTTCTTCAGTGATCTCTTGGTTATTTAGTAGTGTATTGTTTAGCCTCCATGTGTTTGTATTTTTTACGTTTTTTTCCCCCTGTAATTGATTTCTAATCTCATAGCGTTGTGGTCAGAAAGGATGCTTGATATGATTTCAATTTTCTTAAATTTACTGAGGCTTGATTTGTTACCCAGGATGTAATCTATCCTGGAGAATGTTCCGTGCGCATTTCAGAATAAAGTTTAATCTGCTGTTTTTGGATGGAATGTCCTATAAATACCAATTAAATCTATCTGGTCTATTGTGTCATTTAAAGCTTGTGTTTCCTTATTAATTTTCTGTTTGGATGATCTGTCCATTGGTGTAAATGAGGTGTTAAAGTCCCCCACTATTATTGTGTTACTGTTGATTTCCTCTTTTATAGCTGTTAGCACTTGCCTTATGTATTGAGGTGCTCCTATGTTGAGAGTATATATATTTATAATTGTTATATCTTCTTCTTGGATTGATCCCTTGATCATTATATAGTGTCCTTCCTTGTGTCTTGTAACATTCTTTATTTTAGAGTCTATTTTATCTGATATGAGTATTGATACTCCAGCTTTCTTTTGATTTCCATTTGCATGGAATATCTTTTTCCATCCCCTCACTTTCAGTCTGTATGTGTCCCTAGGTCTAAAGTGGGTCTCTTGTAGACAGCATATATGGGTCTTGTTAGTGTATCCATTCAGCGAGCCTGTGTCTTTTGGTTGGATCATTTAATCCATTCATGTTTAAGGTAATTATCGAGTTGTATGTTCCTATTACCATTTTCTTAATTGTTTTGGGTTTGTTTTTGTAGGTCCTTTTCTACTCTTGTGTTTCCCACTTAGAGAAGTTCCTTTAGCATTTGCTGTAGAGCTGGTTTGATGGTGCTTAATTCTCTTAGCTTTTGCTTGTCTGTAAAGCTTTTGATTTCTCCATCGAATCTGAATGAGATCCTTGCTGGGTAGAGTAATCTTGGTTGTAGGTTCTTCCCTTTCATCACTTTAAATATGTCATGCCACTTGCTCTGGCTTGCAGAGTTTCTGCTGAGAAATCAGCTATTAACCTTATGGGAGTTCCCTTGTGTGTTATTTTTAGTTTTTCCCTTGCTGCTTTCAATAATTTGTCTTTGTCTTTAATTTTTGCCAATTTGATTACTATGTGTATCTGCATGTTTCTCCTTGGGTTTATCCTGTATGGTACTCTGTGTGCTTGCTGGACTTGGGTGGCTATTTCCTTTCTCATGTTTGGGAAATTTTTTACTATAATCTCTTCAAATATTTTCTTGGGTCCTTTCTCTCTCTCTCCTCCTCCTGGGACCCCTAAATGCAAATGTTGTTGTGTTTAATGTTGTCCCAGAAGTCTCATAGACTGTCTTCATTTCTTTTCATTCTTTTTTCTTTATTCTGTTCCACAGCAGTGAATTCCACCATTCTGTCTTCCAGGTCACTTATCCGTTCTTCTGCCTCAGTTATTCTGCTATTGATTCCTTCTAGTATAGTTTTCATTTCAGTTATTGTATTGTTCATCTCTGTTTGTTTGTTCTTTAATTCTTCTAGGTCTTTGTTAAACATTTCTTGCATCTTCTCGATCTTTGCCTTCATTCTTTTTCCGAGGTCCTGGATCATCTTCACTATCATTATCCTGAATTCTTTTTCTGGAAGGTTGCCTATCTCCACTTCATTTAGTTGTTTCTCTGTGGTTTTGTCTTGTTCCTTAAGCTGGTACATAACCCTCTGCCTTTTCCTCTTGTCTCTCTTTCTGTGAATATGGTTTTTGTTCCACAGGCTGCAGGATTGTAATTCTCCTTGCTTCTGCTGTCTGCCATCTGGTGGATGAGGCTGTCTAAGAGGCTTGTGCAAATTCGTGACGGGAGGGACTGGTGGTGGGTAGAGCTGGCTGTGGCTCTGGTGGGCAGAGCTCAGTAAAACCTTAATCCACTTATCTGCTGATTGGTGGGGCTGGGTTCCCTCCTTGTTGGTTGTTTGGCCTCAGATGACCCAACACTGGAGCCTACCCGGGCTCTCTGGTGGGGTTAATGGTGGACTCTGGGAAAGCTCACAACAAGGAGTGCTTTCCAGAACTTCTGCTGCCAGTGTCCTTGTCCTCACAGTGAGACACAGCCACCCCCCATCTCTGCAGGAGACCCTCTGACATTAGCAGGTAGATCTGATTCAGTCTCTCCTGGGGTCACTGCTCCTTCCCCTGGGTCCTGATGCACACACTACTTTGTGTGTGCCCTTCAAGGGTGGAGTCTCTGTTTCCCCCAGTCCTGTCGAAGTCCTGCAATCAAATCCCGCTAGCCTTCAATTCTGATTCTCTAGGAATCCCTCCTCCCGTTGCTGGACCCCCAGGTTGGGAAACCTGACGTGAGGCTCAGAACCTTCACTCCAGTGGGTGGACTTCTGTGGTATAAGTGTTCTTCAGTTTGTGAGTCACCCACCCAGCAGTTAACGGGATTTGATTTTATTGTGGTTGCGCCCCTCCTACCGTCTCATTGTGGCTTGTCCTTTGTCCTTGGTTGTGGGGTATCTTTTCTGGTGAGGTCCAGTATCTTCCTGTCGATTTTTGTTCAGCAGTTAGTTGTGGTTCTGGTGTTCTCGCAAGAGGGAGTGAGAGCACGTCCTTCTATTCTACCATCTTGAACCGATCTCCTAAGAGATTTCATTTTTAAATGTATTTAAAGTATTGTCTATCACTTGCAACCCTGGGCTCCTAACTGATCCAGAGCTTATGGTGCAACAATTTAAGAATGGAAAAATAAAATTTGGCATATCTGCTTGATAGCTAGTAGGTAGTCACTAAAAGTTACACTTATGAAAACTATGGATCAACAGGGGATGAGACAGGATACAAAATACAGTTGATCCTCATTATTTGTGGATTCCGTATTTGTGAACTGGCCTACTTGGTTAAACGTATTTGTAGTCCCAAATCATTACCCACAGCTCTTTGTGGTCATTCATAGCCACGTGTAGCGTTGAAAACAGTCTGGGTCATCTGATGCCCACATGTCTGGCTGAGGTTGAACAAAGGTGTCTCTCTGCCTTCTTGTTTCGGCTCTCATACTATAAACAAATGTTCTTGATTAGTGTCTATTTAGTGACATGGTTTCCAAATTTTTGTGCTTTTTGTTGGTGATTTCACTGTTTTGAATGGTCTCCAAGTGTGCTGCTGAAGTGTTGTCAAGTGTTTCTAAGTGCAAGAAAGCTGTGATATGCCTTATGCAGAAAATAAATGTGTTAGATAAACTCAGTTCAGGCGTGAGTTATAGCGCTATTGGTGGTGAGTTCAATGTCAGTGAATCAACAATGTACAGTAAATAAAGTATCTTTAAACAGAAACACACACAAAACATAGTTTTGTATGATTGGTTGATGAAATATCGTGACCAGAGGCTCACAAGAACCTCATATGATTCCCCCAGGAAAAATGGTTAGTATTTGCCAATTTTGTGTTTGCTGAAACTTTATAGAACATAATTACTATCAATAACTAGATTCAACTATATGTAAAAAGTACACTCAAAATGGAGAGACCGGGAAAAAATGAATCAAAATAACAGTGGTTGTGCTAGAGTGATGGAAATATACCTTTTTTCATCTTTTTGCTAATTTTCAAATGTTTAAAAATAAAATAATAGCACTATGGTCAAAAACATAATATGCATTTAGAAAAATAGCACACAAATCAAGAATACCAACAAAACAACCCTCCAAAACATGTTAGACATTTGACAGAGTCAGTTTAAAGCAGTATATTAAAATGATTTCATTACTTTGTCTCTATTTGATAAAACACGCACACATACATACACACACTAAAATCTTTGTTTTGGTGTAACTCAGCTTGGTTGTCTGATTAAATCTGATTTGACTCTGAATGGTTTTTTTCCCCCAAATCAACTTTTTATCTAAGAAATGTGCCCAAGTTCTAAATGTGTATAACAACCAGAGCGATGGAAAAGATGCTGAGGTTTATCTCTTCTAACATCCCATTCAATATAAGTGTTCTCGTCCATCCCCCAAAGAAAAGCACCCAATGTTTTTAAAGTCCTTTCTCTATAAATGAAATTTACTACCAAATAATATCTGTTTGGTCAGTTATAACTGTTATAAATATTTCTTGTATTTATCCATATTCCTATCATAGTCTGTCTTTTCTAACTACAGAGGATAAATCAAATTCTCTTAATACACTATAACTCTTGAAATATTGTAAGAGAGCCATCATGTTATTGCTGTGGCTTTTCGTTTCTAGGCTAAATATTCCCAGGAACTTTATCCATTCTTCATTAAGAGTTTTTCTCAAAATCCTTTGCTGTCCTGCTTACCCTCCTCCCCTTGAGCTCTGCCTGATCAATGCCTTTCTTAACGTGGTGAAATCAGGACTGTGAAAAACTCAGGATTTGCAGGTCCAATGATACCACTGGTCCTCCCTCCACCTCCCACCCTGCCACCCCTGGCCTCACTTTCAACAGAGGAAATTCACAACGGGGCTGAGAAATCCTGGCTTCTGAAATGAGTACACTGTCTCACCACGTGACTACTGCAAAGGGAAAACACTCATTGTGATGAATAGGATTAGTATATATATTAACATAATAAGCAGTTTATAAGCACAGCTCGTATTTTCAGTTTTTCATCTCTTTCTATTTTCTAGTTCTTTCTCTTTCATCAATGATAAATTCAAACAAATCATTCCATTTTGATCCCATTCAGTCTTCTTTATTTGTAAGTTCTGCTCTACCAGCTTTTAGGTAAGTTATAGATTGCTTTAACAATATTGTTCACATAAGCTACTATTAAAGCTTTCTCAAATTCTTAGGAGTATTTTTGTCATAGTACTTAGTGAAAATTTTTGGTTCTGGATTTGTTAGCCTTTGTTTTCACATCATATTGCCAATGTTTTCATCTGTTAAGCCTGCTGATGATATAATGCTATTTCAAATCTCCTAAGATTACTCAATGAATAACAAAAGTAATCAATTGTAGGGTACTGAATGATACAGCAGAATGTGCAAAGATTTTTATTGTTGTTGTTAATTATATTTTAGAAAATGTTTGTGCATTCAGCTAGCCCTAATGGTAAAATTATATATTTTAGATTTTTCTTACAAATGATTTTGTTGTTGAGTAAGGTATCTGTCTTAATTAATGTCTAAAATTGAGTCATGTGTTTTATCGAAATCATAACAATTTTGGAATTAGGAACAGAAGCAGGAACATTGTTTTACATTTATATTTCCATATACTTTTCAACACAGTCATTCCTTAGTTCACTTTAATATTATGTATAAGATAATTTTATCTTTTATGTAAATATTCATCCCAACAGTGATTAATTTATCTTACTGCTCCATTCATATTTCCATGGCCATTTGTATTCCCAAATTCCACATCTATTGGTAAAGAAAAGATTAGGACAGAGTAAATAGGCTGGGGAATGTTGTATAACTTGACATCTAGAAGGGAACTTTGATTTATTTGATTTTCCATGGTGTGGAAGATGTTTGGGTTGTTCACCAGTGTTTCTGGTTCTACTCTTTCCAGGCACATGAGAGGGGGGCACAGAGATGAGAAAGGTATTGTATTTCCATGTCTTCTTGAGGCTTGGTGAGATCTGTGACTCAAATTAGCCAATAAAACATGAATAGAGGTGCCATGTGTTGATTGGTGCCCAAGTACTTAGTGCCCATATAACCAAGTAGGACCCCATGGACCTTCCTGGGACAGACCCCTCCCCCCATGACCTCTGCCTGCCTCTTGTTTGTAGAAAAGCTATACTCTCTCAGGCTTCCCCTGAGTCACAAAATCCAGGCTCAAGAATTAATAATTGAAAGGATGTGAACATGTAGTGACAAAAAAGAGCAGTTGGGCCAGTAGAACTGGTGAGAATTTTTTTTTAAAATTTTTAAATTTTACTTTATTTTTTATGCAGCAGGTTCTTATTAGTTATCTATTTTATACATATTAGTGTATGTATGTCAATCCCATTCTCCCAATTCATCCCACCACCACCTCCCCCGCCACTTTCCCCCCTTGGTGTCCATACATTTGTTCTCTACATCTGGGTCTCTATTTCTGCCCTGCAAACCAGTTCATCTGTACCATTTTTCTAGGTTCCACATATATGTGTTAATGTATGATATATTTTTTTCTCTTCTGACTTACTGTATGACAGTCTCTAGATCCATCTACGTCTCAACAAATGACCCAATTTTGTTCCTTTTTATGGCTGAGTAATATTCCATTGTTTATCTATTCATCTGTCGATGGGCATTTAGGTTGCTTCCATGACCTGGCTATTGTAAATAGAGCTGCAATGAACATTGTGGTACATGACTCTTTTTGAATTATGGTTTTCTCAGGGTATATGCCCAATAGTGGGATTGCTGGGTCATATGGTAATTCTATTTTTAGTTTTCTAAGGAACCTCCATACTGTTCTCCATAGTGGCTGTATCAATTTACATTCCCATCAACAGTGCAAGAGGGTTCCCTTTTCTCCACACCCTCTCCAGCATTTGTCGTTTGTAGATTTTCTGATGATGCCCATTCTAATTGGAGTGAGGTGATACCTCATAGAACTGGCAAGAATTTAAACAGTAAATCAGCCATATATCAGTCACAGAATCTTTAGTTTCTCCCTGAAATACGTAGATAACAGTATCTGATGCACATTTCTGAGTTGATTTACAGATGCTAAAACCCCCACCAAATGGAAGAAGTTAACTGCTTGATGACCATGAACACATAACCCCCAGACCACCAGAGCCTGAGGACTGATAACGTGACACTGCCCTGTTACCTCACCATCAACAAATCAGAGAATTGTGCAGGAGCTGATCACACACCCTGCGACTCCCTTCCCTCATCTTGCATTTAAAAATCCTTTCCTGAAACCCATTGGGGAGTTCAGGCGTTTTTGAGCATTTTTCTGTCCCAGACTCCTTGTATGGCACCTTACAATAAACGCTGCACTTTCCTTCACCACACCCTGGTGTCAGTAGATTGGCTTTACTGTGCATGGGTGAACGGACCCAAGTGTGGTTCGGTAACACCCATAGGAGGTGGCCCAGCTGTGCTCCTTCCCTGCTGTGTGATCTTTGCCGCCAGGAGTGTTGCTTTGCAAACCAGCCCCCATACATGGAGGCATGGGGCGACTGAAAAAAAAGAAGCAGACCACGCCAGATTGGTAGGCGGCAGAGTTAATAAACAAGGAAACTTACATAGGAGGCATATCTCATAAGCTGCAAGATGAGTGATCTCCACACCCGCCCGCCAGAATCTTAAAAGTTTGTTAGAAGCCTTAGCTGGGTTCAGTCATGTATACTGTCCAGATGGTCTCAATGGCACATTGCTCTCTGAAAGCCGCGTCCTTGAAAGCGGCTCCCGCTGTGTGAATGGTGGGTAAGTGCTCATTCTGAGGACGGGGCGGGAAGAGCCTCTGTTTGCCAGGGTCCAGCTCATGGGTCAACCCACGGTCAAGTCCTCTCGATGATCTCCTTAACAATGAGGCCAAGGCAGCCAGCAAAGCTGAGACTAAGCCTCCAGGACAGACAGCAGAGGACTTTGAGTGAGTAAGAAACACTTTTGTTGTGCTAAACCCTTGGTATTTCGGTGTTTTCAGTCACCACGGCATAAACTAGCCAGTCCTGACGGATGTACATGGATCCCATTTTTATTTTTAATCAGGTTGTACCTTAACTGGCCGTCCGTGAAATTTTCCTCTGATACCTATCTTTGACTGATTTTTGATAACCAATTGTCTTTTTTTCTAAGGAGTGTAAAGCTTTGGAGCTTTTCTGCCTTTTTACTTGTACCTTCTTAAATGAAAAGCTTTAGACATAGTGTCTGGGTACAATGATTCCTGATCCATTTGTGCTGGCTCCAACTTGAGAATTTTTTCAAGCATCACAGGAGGACATTTTCCCATTAGTTTGACTTTATGGGTGAACACAGTACACTACAAAAACAGGGAATGAGATGCCAACTAGATAGCAGAAAAGGACTTTGGAACTGCTGAAAAAATGGAAAGTCATTAGGAAACAGCATGCTTGTCTAACTTTGATAAAAATGACAGAAGATTTGACATTCTCCCTTCTTTAGAAATGCTCGTTCTTGAATAAACCAGTGAGGAAGTACTCATTTTAAGGCGGAGACTTTTTAAAAATTCTCTTTCTCTTGGCAGTTCTTTTATGCCACTATAATCTTTGTACAATAGTGGCCTCTGGAAGGAAGAATTCAAGATATTTTACGGAGGAGGAGGGAATACCGTAGTTCATTTAACTTGAATTCTTATCAGGTCTTTAGAAATCGTAGTCTGCCTTTCCCCAGCCAGAGAAAGGATAACTTCTGATGGAAAAATCAGGGATGTTTGAGAATTCTGAAAAAAAAAATCCATTTAGAAAATACATTTAATCCATTTAGAAAATACACTCATCCAGAGAATATTCATTTACAGCCTAAATGAGGCTTGAATTGATCCAGCAAAGAAGGTAGTTGCAGTGCCAGGTCTCGGATGCAGAGTGCTGGGCACCCTTTAATCTGAGCGTGATATCACTGTATACTGCAATCAGCACAATGGCGCCCGCTCATTAGGAATTCATCGAGTGCTCATGTGGGTATAATGCACTTCCATTTGTATACTGGAACCATATAGCAACTGGGAGCTTAAAAGTCATGTGATCAATCTTGTGTGGAGCTCTTGTTTTTACTCCAGGTAAATTAATGTGAAGATCGTTGTGACATATTAAACAGACTTAATTGTTCATTGATCAAGCAGTAACTCTGAAATGCACATGCTTCACGATGTAATATTTCCTCAGATTCTGAGGGTAAGAAAAAAATGTTATCTTCTTAGATTGAGTGACAAAGATAGAGGAAGATGAACGTGAAATATATGTAAAATTTATCAGTTTTTTTTTTTTTTTTAACATGGTGTTACTTTGGTTTAGGAATACAGAGAGTATTTTATGTATGTATGGTTTGCTCATAAAATCATAATTTCTTGTACAGTAATTCCTCTAACCATTCTGGCTTTGTAGATCTGTGTTTTGCTTTATTTTAATGAATTTTAAATGATTCTAAAAGGTGCTACAAGCTGTTGAACCTGGGAATTTAGTATCTCTTCCCATTTTTGCTGAGCTGTGTGAAGCCATCATAACTTAAGATTAGACAACATCTTCAAAGTAACAGTGAAAGAAAAAAAATAATGGTGGGAACTGGGCTTTTGTGAACTCTACCATGTTGTGCAATAGAGGAAGCACTTATTTTCAGAAAAGAGGTTGAAGAAGAGAAAAAAAGAGGAGAAACCTCTCCGCTCTCAAACTTAATGCATGCAAATGTTGCCACGTGGAACTTTTCTAAACAGTCTTGTTTTTACGAATGGTCAATATATTCTGCTTCATCCATCTTACTTTTTTTTTTTTTTTTTTTTTTGTGTATGGTACGCGGGCCTCTCACTGTTGTGGCCTCTCCTGTTGTGGAGCACAGGCTCCGGACGTGCAGGCTCAGCGGCCATGGCTCACGGGCCCAGCCGCTCCGCGGCATGTGGGATCTTCCCGGACCGGGGCACGAACCCGCGTCCCCTGCATCGGCAGGCGGACTCTCAACCACTGCGCCACCAGGGAAGCCCCCACCTTCTTTTTGCCATCTTAACTTCTTTCTGCTTCACTAGACTTTATGATCTATGAGGACAGGGGTTCTACTTTCTTATTCATCACATGGCAGTGCACATGATGGCTTCTAAATAAATAGTTGTTAATCAAGTCCTAGAAACTATGATTTTAAATAGTCATTGGTTAACATCTTCTTCCTTTTATTAAAGAAAAGATATTTCACTTAACCATTTTAACAGCTGAACAGTGACTTTTTTTCCCAGTTTCCAGAGATTAGAAACAAATAACACATATTAACCTTGATGAATGAATGAATGAAAGGCTGGATGAATGGAAGCCCTTTCTATTGTCTGTTCTACTTCTAGTCTCTTGAAATCTACTAAGCTGGCTGAGAACATACCTCCAATTTCTAGACTGAAAGTTGAGTTAAAAACAAACCCAAACAAAGCAAAAACATAGGCAAAGAGGAAACTAAGTAAAGGGTGTTTGTTTGATACCTCAAAATGGATCGTATCCTACTTTATAAATTAAATCAAACTTGGAGTTCTACCCATGACTGGGTTTCCAGCTAATCCTTGGTTTTTCAAGTTATCTATAGATACTTGTGGTCTGGAAATCCTGTCCTAAATGAATAATGGGTAAAGGAATGTCTGTACTGAAAACTCCAAAGCTTAACATTTTTCTGTTCTATATAAAGTAAATCCCCTACATATGAACAAGTTCCGTTCCAAGAGTGCATTCGTAAGTTCAATTTGTCCATAAGTCCAACAAAGTTAGCCTAGGTACCCAACTAACACAATCGGCTATGTAGTACTGTACTGTAATAGGTTTATAATACTTTTCACGCAAATAATACATAAAAAACAAACAAAACAAGAAATGAAGAAAACGTTTAATCTTACAGTACAGTACCTTGAAAATTACAGTAGTACAGTACAACAGCTGGCATACAGGGGCATGTGTGCATCTTTGAAAGTTCACAACTGGAAGGCTTGTATATAGGGGACTTACTGTACTGGGAATTTCCAACTGAATTTCTGCTGAAATCTATTCTAAGTCTCAAAAGATTTATTATTTTCTAATATACATTTCAAATGAATTTTTATAAATCAGAATGTTCTTTGGCTTAGCTAAATTAATAAAATTTATGAATATTCAAACATTAATAAAGAGGTAAATGATGTTAGTAATTTAAATATAACTTGGAAAAGCAGAGAAATGGTCTTGGTAAAAGCGCATTGGAAATGAGTTTTGATTATTTAGTCATCTAAGTTCAACTAATGTGCAGTCTTTAGGAAAAGACTCATAGTTATATCTCTTTATACTGGAAAAGCAACTACAAAAGGACATTTGGTTGTGTGAAAGCAATATAAATAATCTCTTATTAAAATTATATTTTTAAACATAATGAAGGTATATTGGGGATTGGGAGTTAAATGCAAAGTACTAAAGAGAGAGCTTGAAAATAACTTAAAAATACTGTTTTTTTAAATTTATTTCTACTCCTAATTTCAGGCTCAGCAGTGGCAAGCACTCATACCTAGAACAGATGTAAATAGTACAATTGCATGGTGGGTAGACTGTTAAAAAGAGGTGGCTCTGTTCTCCTGGAGATCTATTTATTTTTCAGTTAACAAAGAATAAGAAGCCTTTTTGCTTGGGGGATGGATTAAAAAGTATCCCATTTATGTTTGGTATATTTAATTAAATGTTTGGCTTGAGCTTATAAGGAATTTCTATTTATTTTAGTCAGTTCAGATTGTAATAGATCATTAAAATTTCCATTAGAGATTATTGCTGACATTATGATAAAAAAGTTTATCTAACAGAATAAAATCTTCTCTATTATTAAATTTTCCACTCTTCTTTGATATATTTTTAATCTGGTGAATGTTTTAATTTCATCATTTCTTAGTGGTTTCCTGCTTTTATAGTTTATGACTCAGATAATGCTATTTAATCAGTGGGTCAGACTAATAAACCCAAGGTCATGCTCACTAAAATCTCAGCATAAACAGATTTGAATAAGTGTTATCTTGTCATTGCATTACTGTTTTTGTGCAATTGCCCATATAGTTATTGCCCATTTTTTGTTGAAGCTTTGGGAACATGAACAGCATGTCTGTGTAACTTGATCTAAATAATTTTTAATAACATATTAAGCCAGGGTAGATTAAATAATGAATAATAATGATATCAATAATAATTTTAACAATTAAATACCAAAAAAACCCCATTTATTTTATACCTAATCTATGTCTGGCACTGTGCTAAGAATTGCATATGTGTTATCTCTGTGAGATAGGTATTATTATCTCCATTTTATACAAGAGTTAATTGAGGTTCCAGAAGGTTAAGTAATTTGCTAAAGATTTAGAGTTATTAAATGTTAGAAGTAAAACAGCTTGCTTTCCTCCAAAGATCATAATATTCTATTACACAAGTTGTTATTGATAGTTGAATGACATGTATACCATTAGGTATGTTGTGTTTCACCGTATTCTCATCATGAAAGAGCAGTGCTTCTTAGACTTTAGCATGAGAATCCAGTTAAAATGAAGATTGATTCAGGAGGTCTTCGATCCTGCATTTCCAACAAGCTTGAGACCCTGCATTTCCAACAAGCTCCCAGGTGACACTGGGATTGCTGGCCTGTGGACTACCACTTTGGGTAGCAAGCTTCAGAGTAGAGATGCCCAATATGGTAGGGAGAGAATATGGGGAAACATGTTCATTGGGCCGAGTTTTCCTTTTCCAGGAAGAATCTCGTTTGCCTTTCTCCACCTCCTAAAATCAGTGCTGTAAAGAACCATGAATACTGATGGGAGTGCCTGCTCCATCTTTCATTTGTTTTGGGATTGAAAAAGATTGAAAATGACTGATCCAGCCAGTCCAGAAGCTAGAACGCTAGAGGCCAGTTTGAGGCGTGGTTGACAGTGTGAGCGCTGAGACGGAGGGGAACAGAAAGTGAGTTAGGGAAAGAAGAGAGGTGAGAGAAGGAGAAAGATGAGAGAAAGTGGAGGGAAATAACCAGTTACATATAATGGTGAGCAATAGGATGGTGCTGGAGATCGCCAGAAAGAGCCAGTCTCGGATCACTCCAGCACATAATTTGAGGAAGTTCCTCATCTCAAAAATACAACTTCCCTCATTTTGTTATAGGGCCTCTCAGGTTATAGTTTTGATTCAGAGCAACCTCTATGATAATATACTGTGTCATTTAGCCTCTACTACCCACTAGCAATTTCAGGGAGAATATTTCGAACTGGGTAAAACAATAATTTTTCACCTTCGCTTTAATCTTTGACATAACTGCTCTAGTGCTATCTTGTCTTTATAACTTGGCTAATGTTTTAGTGTAATTGGAAAGAGTGACATGGAGTGGGAGTGGTCGAATTCCATTAGTTCCTTTGTTCCTGAGAAGCGTGTGTGTGTGTGTGTGCACGCATGTGTGCATACTAAAACAAAAGTGTGCATGTACACACACACATATACACATACACCCCTTCTCATCTCATATCAGGGGACACCTGACAAGTGAAAGCTAATTTCTTCAGCTGTATTTTAAACAAATACAGGCACTGCTTTTATAATTCCTTGTTTGAAAAGACAACTAGGTGAAAATGCCTTGGCCAGGTTATAGAGGTAGATGCCAGGTGGAAATACAGAGGGCACCAGGTAGCTTATGAAATACAAATGGTATTTCTAGCTTGTTATTGCTTCTCCAAACCCGCCATAAAATAAAACCTTATGGGAGGTCCTGGTAAAAGAAAGAGTAACAAGGGCAAACTGTGGGTCAAAAGCACCATTACTTGAACATAATACTGAAGTCATGAACCCAAATTTTAATGGTCCACAGAGAGGTTCTTTATTTTTATTTTTTTTTGCGGTACGCGGGCCTCTCACCGTTGTGGCCTCTCCCGTTGCGGAGCACAGGCTCCGGACGCGCAGGCTCAGCGGCCACGGCTCACGGACCCAGGCGCTCCACGGCCCCCCGGATTTTCCCGGACCGGGGCACGACCCCGCGTCCCCTGCATCGGCAGGCGGACTCTCAACCACTGCGCCACCAGGGAAGCCCCCCAGAGAGGTTCTTGTTTCAAAATGCAATAAACCAGCAACAACTGCCCCAAACTTTTTGATCCAAGCCTACTCAGATTATCTCCTAGTAACGTGCTCTTCTATGGCACAGCTGATTAAAGCACTGAAACTCACTATACAACCAGTTTATGCCACTATGTCTATGATGGGAGTTTTCTAATTCTTATAGATGTGTTTACTCTCATCAACACCTTAGTATGTATGGTTCCATCTGGATGGAATCTGTGCAATCTATCTCAAAATTTTAAAGAGATATCCCTGTTTATTGATTCATTAATTTTTATGTTTTCAACCTACAATTTATGCTAATTTCTTCCTTGAGAAATTGCAAGTGTGTGTTTTTTAGCCTGGTAGTTTTCATAAGTCTATAGATTTTAGTCACAGTTATTTCACTATCATTGACCATTGCTCTGCACCTTATGACTTTGGGGAGAAAACTAGCAAGAGTGACAGAAGATTGCAACATTTATCGGTAATTTACAGAGACTGACTTTGTGGGCAGTGGACATTATGGTCTAAGCTTCATGAACTTCTAATTGAACCTGAGTTACTACTGCTTCTCCAGAAACTGCATCTTAACTGCTAGTTAAGATCAGGCCCGAACCTTTCATGATGGATCAGAGATGGATTTAGTATCCTTTTCTTCCAAATTGGATTCTAAATGACTTGCTTTGGGTTCAGTAGGATTCATGTCCCCTGCTATATAAGAATTAAAATATAAATACTTTATTGTCTTCTATATAGATGGCATGGTTTGATTTATCCCAAACCATAAGGACTTAAGATTCAACCTGTCTTTCTGATGCACTATAAAGTCTGGAAACAATGCAATTGACATAAACTGTTTTAGAGTTTGAATCATGATTTTTGGAATATATAGTTCAGAATATACTTTGTTTTTATTCATCAGCTTTATATTGCCTGAATTGCTGGCCAGCTTATGAAGTCCATCCATCACACTGCTTTCTCTGTCAGAAGAAAATTTACTAACCAGGTTTAGTATTTGATTGAAATTTTAAATTTTGTCCTGATGGATTGAATTATCATAATTTTACACTATTATGGTTATTTTTCTCTAATTCTATATTTAAGTGATAAAAGATAATCAATTCTGGTTTAGTAATGGTCTATTAAATACATATAAAAATTAGGGTAGGTCTTCCCTGGTGGCGCAGTGGTTGAGAGTCCGCCTGCCGATGCAGGGGACACGGGTTTGTGCCCCGGTCCGGGAGGATCCCGCATGCCTGGGAGCGGCTGGGCCTGTGAGCCATGGCCGCTGAGCCTGCGCGTCCGGAGCCTGTGCTCCGCAGCGGGAGAGGCCACGACAGTGAGAGGCCCGTGTACCGAAAAAAAAAGTAAAATAAAATTAGGGTGCAATTAGGCTATTACTATTAGCTACTGGTCTAAGTTATTGACTACTTGGTGTTATTACTGATTTTATTCATAGTTTTCTGCCTTAATAGCTATAAACAAGTTTATTTAAAATTCCCTTATTTACTGTGCCCTGGTCACAGCCCCGTGCCAGTGGAGTCCAGATGGAGGGACTGGACTATGACAGGCTGAAGCAGGACATTTTAGATGAAATGAGAAAAGAATTAACTAAAAGAAGAGCTCATTGATGCAATCAGGCAGGAACTGAGCAAGTCAAATACTGCATAGAGAATCAAACTAAGGAGAGATAGGACTTTAATCTGGAGAAAGGAAAAAAAACCCTACAAAGAACAACTGTGTTAACAACAGCAAAGCCCTTACATTTTGTGAGCTGTAAGAAGAAAATGGAGACAAGCAGTCAGAAGGAGGGAAAACCCAACATACTTTGAAAGCCTTCAGACATGGCTATGGCGATAAGCTGTTTCCCTCCCAGTTTGCTGCTTTTTTCTGACCTTTACAACAGGATGGAAGAGATAGGAGTTCCTGTATCAGTTATGCAGAAGATACTGAATCCGTCAGGCAAGATCACTGCATTGAAATATTTTCATGTCAAGAGAAAATCGCACATTTTCCACAATCCATTGTTAAAATAAAGAGGAGAAAGACTTGAGAAGTTTTTTTCAGAGAATGGTGATGAGGAATTTAGCAAGTTATGCTCTTGTATTGTAAATGTTTCTCTCAGGTTTGTCTTCCTATCATATTTGATATTCCATGAATTATTGAGTTCAGCCCTATGTAGGTTAAGATCATAAAATGTGGAACAAATGGAATTGTATGTACGTTCAAAGGGTGATATTTATAAGAAAGTGTCCTAAAAATGATTTGTTCGGAGTGAGGAATTTTAGAATGATAAGAAGTCTTTCGAGTTTAGCCTTCATGCAATTTTGTAGATTCAAACATAAAATTTGTCCAGAATTTAAAGATTTAGATGGCTTCCTAAATTGTTACAATGCTTTACCAAATCTGTGACTCCTACATAACACAAACCGGTGGTCAAATGTAAAACAGAATATTGTAGATTTACTGTAGGGTTTCAACCTTTTTTAGATTTATGCATGTGGACATTTTTATAATGTAATTATAACCACCACAAAATTAGCTTTTTAAATTGCAGACAGTATGCATGTCAAACTAATATGTAGCGGCCTTTTCAAGGCCTAGTCCCAGGGAAAACATTTTGTAGAGTTTAGGGGAGTGGGAGGAAGGGAAGGAATAATGTTTTATTTAAAGTTAATTTCTGCACCATCTTCGTTCTCAGTTATCTGCATGAATAATAACGAGGAATATTTTTTGTGACTTTAATTGGTAAATATGTTTACAGCACCAAGTACTTAATCGTTTACATCATGTCTTCAGCTATTTGTATTTTAACTTGAATAAGTTCAGTGGTCTGAAACATGATTCTGAGCGTCACATGAATTACATCTTACTATGGAACTCAAAATTTCCATCCCTGAACTTGGCAGTTGTTATTACCTAGGCGCCCTGCAGTTATACAGGTGTTCACGTACACGTTCCTAACTACAAAGCTGCCTTTGAATCTTGTTATGCTGAAATACTAGAAAAGTAACAATGATGATAGCAATTAAGGTCACAGAAATCATTAGATAAACGGAAAACAATGAGGGGGGTCCTGCATAATTTTCTTTTAATAAATAGAGACTTAGGTGGTGCGAAGAAGGAACTAGATACTCTACTTACCACCGTGTGTGCGTGCGTGCGTGTTTGTGTGGGCACTCACGTGTGTGCATGTTATCCACTCCCTTTTCGTTGAAACTTCTAAGATTAAAATAGGGGAGAAATCCTGTATGTTGCAATGATAGAATTTTTTGAAATTTTAGGAAATCAGAATTCTCCAGGCTCTCCATCTTGATCTATGCTTGAGTTGTTATCTGCCGTATTTGCTTTGAAACCTTTGATTATCAGTAGTTTTACTAACATTTTGAATAAATAATCCACTTTCGTCTGCTTTCTAGATTTCTTAATCTAAGTTCGTAAGACAGAACTTGTTGATAGCATAGTTTTCTAAGTGCTGCAAGTTTGCAGCCATTACCACTTCAAAGAGGTTTGAATGAGGGAATTTTTTTCCCTGGCTAAAATAGTTCCTGTTTCTGTAGAAACCTCATTTTTAGATCTGTGATGGATGAGCTATCATAATTCAAGTCTACAGTTCTTTTTTTCTATTCATCGTCATCCAATAGTGAAGACATTAAAGATGCAGCAAGCTTATGAAGTCCTACTTTCTAAAAGAAATAGGAGGCATTTTCATCTTCATTATTGTCCTTTTGGTTATGCAAACACTTTGATGATACACATGTTAATGTCCCCCATAAATCTGGTCAGAAATCACTTTTGATTTTGTTGATTAAGTTAAACAGTCTATAGTAGGGTAGAGTACTAGGTACAAGTGGTCCAAAGTAAGATAAAAGACTATGGTGAAAATGCTAGATCTTAAAAAAGAAACTGGTTTATGCACTAAACGTTTTGTGGCTTCATCTAATATTAACGTGATGTCTGTGTAAAATGACAAAAAGAACCAGTGTTGAACCACGTTTTATTTCCTGTCATTCTGCAGTATCCCAGCTTGCTAAATGTGTTCTTTCCAAGAAGGTTGATTGAATTACTGTGTGCATTTACTGTCCTGTGTGACAGTTTTGTCCTTGTTAGAGATTTCAGTAATTAAAATGGGAAACAGAAGCTTAGGTTATTTTCCTTATCAAAACTATGTTCCTTTGAGCCACAATATTATGATGGTTTTCGTGCTCTTGTACATTGGATGTCTTAAGCTGAGTGCAGTTTAGGGGATCCTTTCTAATTACAGGAAGGTACTTTTTCCCTTCAACACTGTGATCTGACCTGTGACAAATCTGTACTATACACTATGTAAATGGCTAACAAGTCAATTGCAAACCAACTGAATGTACAAATCTTAGTGCTGGTGCTAAAATCTCTTCAGAATAGTCATCATGATCTCAAAGTTTGTTTCAAGATTTGCATCAAGTGTCAATCAAAACTAAAGATGAAACACTAATGAATGTTTCATTTTCATGCTTTAGGTGTACTTCCTTATTAGAATTTTTGGTTCTCTGCTATTTTTATTGTACTGTTTCATTTAAATTTCCTACATGCTAATTTCGTTTGTGCGATTGAAATAAAACTGCAGTATATAAAAAAAAATTCCCTTATTTAAAAATTTTAGTTTGGGGTGTTTTGTATTACATTTTCCTCATTTTTCTAGAGAATATACAGGAGCTTGTATTTCTGTACTAATATTGGGCCTGGTCAAAGTATTCCTTGTAATTAGTGATTAATTTTTTCTTTCTGCCCAATATGAAAATTAGAGAGCAGTCTTTTTTTTTTTTTTGATTAACTAAAGCAATTCGTTTTTTAAAACAAAGAAACAAAAATTCCTATACACGTGGAGAATTTTCTTTCATTGAGTTCCATTACTGATAATTAAAATTACATGAAGTAAGAAGTACAGGTCAGTGAGTCCCCATTATAAATAGCTAAGTCTGAATTGGATCTTCATAAAATATTTCTGACTTTTTCACACTTCTTAACAACAAAAAATCATCTTCCCCTATGTTTTTCTATAATTACTTCATAGATATGTTTTTCACTCAAAACAAAGGCATATGGAACCAGAGAGCCATAATGTTTAAATTTTTAATTGAAGTAAAAATGTATTATCTTTTAAAATAAATATCATAATGTCAATATGGACTGTTAAAGAATCTCCTTTGGGTTTTGAAGCTGTAATTTAGGAATGACGCCCTAGCTTCTCGAGTCAAGTACCACAAAGGAACAAGTAAGTTCCTTCAAGCCCTTACAAACCCCCCAGCCCAGTCTGACCCAGGCAGGGAGCTGAGGGGCAGGGCACTAGCTCGGCTTCCCCTGTGAGCTCTGGTCTATCCCAGGTGCATGGGAAATAGAGAAAGTATAAAACACAATGCCAGTTCCAAAGGAGTTACCAACTTAACTGAGAAGTCAAGACCAACATACACAAAAAGATTCTGTACAAGCCAGGTCTGCATTTTAGGAAAACGAATAAAAAACTACAGATGCAGAACTGGGAAAAAATTTGAATCCTTACAACCAGAAAAGAAAATTGTGATAAATTACTGGAAACTTGGAGACTGGGGTGCATTTCTTCTGAGAACTTTCTAGGCAATTTACCAGAATCCCTTGCTTAGACATGCTTCCTGAGTGCAGCCGGGCTTCCCCTCTTCATCTGGAACATTCCACAGCTCCAGGCATTCCCACCTCCCACGGCCATCCCCCGCCCCCCGCAATGAGAAGCTCTGTGGAGTCTCACTTTCCCTGGCTTCCTGGTGCCTCTGCCTCCACCTGGTTTAAAAAGCCATAAGGAAACTGTAAAAGATGCCAGTAGCACCAAGGAATGTGTTAAACATTCAAAAAACATCACGTTTGGAACTCTTTCTGCATTTGTCTGTCTTAAACCTGAAGGGTAAGGGTGTAAACTGAAGAGACTGGACAACTTTTCTTCCTTTCACTGTCTCCTAGTCTCCAGCACAATTCAGGAGATTCAGGGCAGGAGTAGGGGTGTGGGAATGTTGATTTCTGCAGCCAAGAATAAACCCCCCCCCCGCCGTTTTTTCTTTGGCCACACCTCGCAGCATGTGGGATATTAGGTCCCCGACGAGGGATCGAATCCATGCCCCCTGCAGTGGAAGCACAGAGCCCTAACCACTGGACTGCCAGGGAATTCCCCACCCCTTCCTGTTTTTTAAAAAAAATTAATTTTTATTTAATTAATTTTTTATTTTATAGTTGCTTTACAATGTTGTGTTAATTTCTGCTGTATAGAGAAGTGAATCAGCTATACGCACACATATATCCCCTTTTTTGGGGATTGCCTTACTTTTTTAAAAATGAATATCTCACTCTGCATCCAGGAATGTAGCCAACCAGGCAGTAGACCTTGAACTCTCCAAATAAACTCCCATGGGTTCTAAATATCTTATTTCCCATGGACCTGGGAAATCCACATTTACTCATTCATCTGGTATTTATTGGGCATCCTTTATCTGCCACACTCTGCTCTCGGTGCTGGGCCTCAGTAATGCAGACAATGGATGGATGAAGCCATTGCTCCCACAAGACACAAATCTACTACATGTCAGGTGATGAGTGCCAAAAGGAAAAATAGAGAACAAAGGATGACAGGGTCTAGGGGAATCTAGGAAAGCCTCTCTCTCTTTTTTTTTTTTTAACATCTTTATTGGAGTATAATTGCTTTACGATGTTGTATTAGTTTCTGCTGTATAACAAAGTAAATCAGCTATATGTATACATACATCCCCATATCCCCTCCCTCTTGTGTCTCCCTCCCACCCTCCCTATCCGACCCCTCTAGGAGGTCACAAAGCACCGAGCTGATCTCCCTGTGCTATGCGGCTGCTTCCCACTAGCTATCTATTTTACATTCGGTAGTGTATATAAGTCCATGCCACTCTCTCACTTCGTCCCAACTTACCCTTCCCCCTCCCCGTGTCCTCAAGTCCATGCTCTAGTAGGTCTGCGCCCCTAGGTTCTTCAGCACAATATCAAGAAAAAAAGCCTCTCTTTAAGGTGACAGTGAAATGAAAGTGAAGGTCAGAGGGGTTTTGGTGGAGGATCATTGCAGCCAAAGGGATCGGAAAGCACAAAGGCCCTGAGGGTGGGCTCACCTTTGTATATTAGGGAGAGGTGCGTGGGAAGAGGTGGTAAGGTTAGGGAGGGAGCTAGGAACAGGTTTCTGTAGGGCCTTGTAGGTCACGGTCAGGAGCTGGGAGGGCACTGAGGAGAGGGGTAACATGATCTGACTTGGGCTTCAGAAGAGTCACTCTGATTGCTGTGTAGGAGCAGGTGACCCTTGAGGAGGCCAGTACCAGAGTCCAGATGAGAGACAGTGGAAGCTTCCAGTAGGGTTTGGGTAATGGGGGATACTAAGAATTGGTTGGATTCTGTGTTCTCTAACATAGGGTCTGGAATCCCAGCTCCAAGGAGACTTATACATTTTCAAGGAGGTTCACTGAAGGAACCCTGCTCCCTGCTACTTTAGTATTCATCCAAGTGCAATGTGGGTCAGCCTACATCGGAACCCCTGGGGCTTTTGTTAAACAGAAGAGATTTCCCAGCCTTGCCCCCAGCCTCCATGGAATCTCTGGCAGAGGAGACCCAGGAATATGAGATTTAAACAACTCCTCATGTGATTTAGATGCAGGATAGCTTTTGAGCCATGGCCTTGTCCTTACAAAAAAAAGAGACAGTTGAGCTTTGCAAAGGCTTGTGTCTCATTAGGCATTTCAAGCACACACTTTAAATCCCTGCAGGCCAGAATTGAGAACACACTGTGAGCTTAATAGTAAGAATTGTAAAAGCCCACTGTTCTTGCCTGAGCTCTCAATACGGGATGCCTCCTGCAGGCTCTCATATTTCAGCCATATCAGGGGTCTCATGAAACTTTGTTATTTTTAGATTGATTTTCATATTCTGAACCTTCTGGGTAAACTTGATTCTTAACCTTAGATTCGAGATTATGAATACTAACAGATGGACCTAGAATTTTCTTCAACTTGTGTCTATATGAGCCAAATGTGTGAAGCTGTATTTTTTTTTAATTGGAGTATAGTTGCTTTACAATATTGTATTAGTTTATACTGTACAGCAAAGTGAATCAGCTGTATGTATACACATATCCCCTCTTTTTTGTATTTCCTTCTCGTTTAGGTCACCACAGAGCATTGAGTAGAGTCCCCTGTGCTATACAGTAGGTTCTCATTAGTTATCTGTTTTATACATCGTATCAATAATGTATATAGGTCAATCCCAAGTTCCGCAATGTTCATTGCAGCACTATTTACAATAACCAGGACATGGAAGCAACTTAAATGTCCATCAGCAGAGGAGTGGATAAAGAAGTTGTGGCACATATATACAATGGAATATTACTCAGCCATAAAAGGAACGAAACTGGGTCATTTGTAGAGACATGGATGGACCTAGAGACTGTCATACAGAGTGAAGTAAGTCAGAAAGAGAAAAACAAATATCGTATATTAACGCGTATACGTGGAATCTGAAAAAATTGGTATGGACGATCTTATTTACAAAGCAGAAATAGAGACACAGATGTAGAGAACAAAGGGATGAATTGGGAGAAGCTGTATGTTTAAGAGATGAAAAAGGAGATTGGGCATAGCTTTCTAAGGCTATTTTGCTTTCTTGTATATCAATGTGAATATCTCTATTAACAAACTATTAGTGTAATAAAATAGATTTTCTTGGCTTCCAAAACAGAAAATAATGCTTTGAAATGAGGCAGGGAGGAATAAAGCATGAAATTATAACTAACAGTTTTTTCCATCTTGCTTCCTCCCCCTCTCCTACCTTGCTTTACTGCTCATATTTAATCATTTTTGTAGATAGGAACAAATATTACACTCTCACTATTTACTCTGAAATCTTTTGCCATTGTACACACTTGCATTGCAGTCAGAGTATGAACATCATTCTGTGTTCTGTGTTTTTCCACAGTGTATATATATTGTTACTCCCTGAAAGTACAATTCTTAATGGTTTTATAGTAAAGCTTTGCTTTACTATACTATACTATACTATACTATACTGCTCATGTAACCATTTCTTTGTAGCTTGCCATTTGTATGTAAGTTTTTCCAGTTTTATGCTATATAACAATGAAATATGACACTGCTCTAAACATCTTTATATAAATTACTTTGTTTTCTTTGAGGCTATTTTCTTAGTAAATGTTCCCAAATGTAATGATTACTGGACTAACATATAATAAGAGATTTTAAAAAATTGTAACTTATTGCCATATCATTTCTCAGAGAACTTGGACTGGTATTCCATGTTATGCCAAGAATAACGTTTCCTCTTCATCAGAGCAATATAAAATTTAAACACTTTAATTTTTTTGTGTGCCAGTTTAATGGATAGGACTTACCCTGTTATTTAAATATTTTCATCATATTTTCTGCAGTTAAAATAGGGTACTTATAAATTGGTACATGAATTCAGGGCTGGAACATGAATTTAGGGCAGAGTCAGAGGGACAGCTTTCCTACAAATGGCTTCCTGGCTCATCAGCGTTATTTTTCAGTCTTTTTGGCCCGTTTTGCAGGACACATCCTGACCCAAGGAAAGTTTCAGTTACTTCAGGAGGCAGCTGCTCTGTAGAGAAGTTCAGCTTCTGGGCAGAAGAGGGCGCTGTTTGCTCGTACCAAGGCGGAAAAACCTGTCTGACCCGTTTAGGGAGGGAAATCCATGGCCCGTCAGGTGGGGGACTGATGACCTCTGCGTTGGGGCCACAGCTCCAGCCATACCTAAGGAAATCTGTTAAGCATTCAATCTGCTATTATTTACTGAACTCTACAGAGTTCCAGCTGCCTGGATGGAGACCATTTGGGCATTTACATTGCCTACACCAAGGAGTTGGCACCCAGGCAGGTGTCTTTGCTGGATGGAGTGTGAGTTTCCCCCAAAAGGCACCAGCCCTCCCCACTGCAAGGCTCCTGGAAGCCAAGAGCTTAATTAGGGCTTGATGAGCAGCGAAAGCCAGGAATTTAAGAGGCTGGAATAGCAAGGAGACGGGGAGTGTAAGGACATTTTTGTGAAAAGTAGAAAGCACTACCCGAGATTTTCAGGCCAATCATATTTCTGCATCTCTTTTTTCCCCTTTAAAAAAGCCACATAGGAAATGTACAAATGCGTTATTGTTGCAGAAGGTTAAATCATAACATAGAGAGCTCAGCAATCCTTAAAGTTCCCTTTTGTCTCTTCATTCCACTCACTCCCTTCCACAAAGACCACCACTGATAATAGTTGGATGATTTTGTGAACATGTATGGGTTCATTACCCACCTATCTTTTCTTCCCCAAATTGCGTTCTTACCCTACATATCATTCTGAAACTAGTTACTTTTTTCACTTAACTGTAAGACTTACCACTGTTTCCCTAAGAGTTCAGATAGGTCTGCCTTATTCTGCATAACAATCTGTAATATGAATGATCATGAATTAATTAACCATTATACTAGTGAGAGACATGTATGATGTTTTCAGTTTTCACTCTTACAAGTAATGCAGAGTGAATGTTCTTGTGTATATAACTTTGTGCACAGACTTAGGTGTTTCTGTAGGATGAATGCTAGATGGAAAAATTGCCGGGCCAAAGTTTATGTGCATTTAAAGTTTTATTATATGTGGTCAAATTACCCTTCAAGAGGGAGAATATAACTTAAAGCCATTGATCTGTGTAGTCTTCAGACTGTTTGACAGAACTAAGCAGAAAAAAGTCTTGAAAGAATTTTGTAGGCCAAAACTTGAGTGGGCTGGTAGATTTGCAGAGCTGCATTTGCTTCACTCCAATTAGACCATTATAAACTCTTTCCTAAATGAGGTTCTTGAGGTTGGCATGAAGACTTTGTTCACTGCAATAGCTCTCTGTTGTCTTTTTCTCAGGTCTGGGCAGAGGATTAAGATGAAGGAAGGAGCTAAGTGTCTTTTTGACCTGTAGGAAAAGGCAGGGTAAGGGGGGAACACTCTACACACTCGGGTGGGCCATGGAGAAGGAGAAGACAGGAGAGCATGTCTTCCCAGAGATGCTTTGTAACTGATCCAGCCCCTATTTCTACTCTTGTTCCTCTGTCATCCACTCTGTTAAACCAGAGATTTCATCATGTTGCTCCTCTGCTTAAAGCTTTCCAGTGGGTCCCCCAGCCTGTTAAGCCCTTCCGTACTCTGACTTCTGACCCTGTGATTTCATTTCCTACTCTACCTCTTGGTTCCCTCTGCTCCACTCACACTGGCCTCATTCTGGCCCTAAACACGCAATGCTGAGGGGGGCTTCAAGTAGACGCCCAGGAGTAGATGCCCTGAAATGTGCCCTCTGCCTTGGGTGGCCTGATAAAGTTAAGAGCCACTGCATAGAGTCTTACTGGGGCCAGGAACTTGAAAGAACAATAAAAGGGCTGCTAAGTGCTCCTGCGGTCAAGCCTGGAGAGCACACTTCAGGGAATGTGCCGGCATTGCCCTGCACCAGAAGTGGGCTGGAAGGAAGAGATTTCATTTTGGTACTTAACACTGAGGCAAGGCAACCTTTGATGAAAGAGGCCAGGGTGGACTGCAGAATACAGAGTAACTGTGGAAGGAATTCAAAACCAGGAATACTTCGGGGGAGAGGTGTCCCAGCCTGGAAATCTCTGAGGCCATGAAAGAGCATCATTTAGGAAGGAGATGGCTCGGCATCTGCTGACCCAGCAGGGACTTCACTCTAACCATCTGCCAGGCCCACGAAGTCCAAGGAAGCCTCCCCGTCAAATCAGAACTGTGTTAGCTCCTCATGTCTCCTCACCTCACCCTTCTGTTTATCTCCCACCCCAGCCTTTGTGCAAGCAGAATAAAGTGTGGGAGCAGGTGGACATGAGGTAAGAGATAGGCTCCAGGCTGAGCAGCTTCAACTGGTTTCCTGCTGCCAAGGAGACACCAGCCCATAATATGTCCTGCTAACCTCCCAGAAAACTGCATGCTGAAGTTCATCTTGGCTGAGAGATGTGCGTGCACACCAGGAAGGACCCTGAGCCAGAGCAAATATGTGCACAAGTGAGATGACTGGCCGGAGGCAACCCAGAAAACTACCCCCATGTAAGCAACCTAAGCCCCCCCCCCCCCCCCCCCCCGCATTGAGCCCAGCTACTCCAAGTTTTCCCACACATACTTTGCTTCTAGTAAACGCTGTTTGGTATTTTATAATCTTAGTCTCTTCGCTGAATTCTTTATTCAAAGAAGACAAGGGCCAAGGTCCTTCTTCTAGGCATTCCAATGCCAGAATCAGGCAGAGGGGGTAGAGAACAAGAGGGCTGGACCCATGAGCCTCCCTTCTACCGCCCCCCCCACCCCCCCCACCCCCACCCCCCCGGCCACGTGAGCTATGAGAAGTGAGGAGATTAGATAAGATAAATAGAGAAATTCAGATGCTTGGTATCTATGAGATTGGAAAGTCAAATTACCGAACTGAGACTGTGTTTTATACAAAAGTGAGCCAAAGGCTCTACTATCTGAAAGTTGCCGGAAGTCAGAGACTTACCCAAACCTTCATTCAGAGGCAGAGGACTCCCACTGCAGAGTGTAGAAGGCATGGCTGCCAATCTTGGTGGTACAGTAGGGTCACCAGAGGAGCTTTCAAAAATCCCAAGGCTCAGGGCTTGCCCAAGACCAAATAAAGTAGAATATTTCAGGGTGGGGCCCAGGCACCAGAATCTGTAACGTTCCTCATGTGATTTCAATGGTCAACCAAACAGTGAGAGACAAAAATAAAGGTGCATTTTGATCATAATCAAGAGACCGTCCTCTATACTAGAAACGCTTCTATTTATGTGTTAATTTCAGGGCCTTTATCATCCTTGAACTTCATCAAGCACTGATTTACAAATTACAGATTTAAAAGTAAATTTTAAACTTTTCAAATCTTTTGTGCAGTCTGTTTCCTAACTCTAGAAAAGATACTCTTTAAATATTTATATCGACCCATCAGTCGATCGATCAATTGATAGTTAAGGGCTTATTACAGACAAGAATGTAAATTGTGTCTGACATTGAGTTGTGTTGTGAGAAGGACCTCAAGTTGTTAAAGTTGAAAAATGCATGAGGATTTTTATAAATATGCCGCAATGTGACGAGCTCTCGATGACATTTATGGTGAGATACAGTTTAATCTCCTGATATAGATCCAGTTGATTTGGGTACCTCTGGCATTCAGGAACACTGCAGAAAGTTTTGGTTGTGTTTGGCTGCCTCGCTTTAGTACCAAGAGGAAGAAACTTGGAGAAAACTGCACCTTAGTAGAAAAGGGAGGAGCCTCACTTGTGATTTTTTTTTCATATAAACCTTCTCCCTATGGTGTTTATTGATTCCCCAAACCAAGCATTTGGACGGACTGCATCAGAGTCACTTTGGGAGCTTGTTAAAAATATCGATTCCTTGGCCTAAACTTAGACCTCTAAAACCAGCCTTTCTGGGGACAGCAATATGTTAAGAAGTGTTCCTGTGTAGTTCTGATGCCCAGCCCAGTTTGGGCAGCACAGGCAAATGCCAACTGATAATGAGACCTTAGACTAAGTATAAAACCCACAGTGGGGCGAGAGAAGTCCTCAATTAGGGAACAAAATACTAGCTGTTAAGAAGAAGTGTTAGTGGCTGCGGGCTGTTTTCTCAGGGCTAGCTGCCTGCGGAGCCATCTGAAAGATTCCTCAGTGAATATTTTAAGTCATTTTAGGAGGCTTTGGGGGTGCTTTCTGTATTTTGAGTGGGGTAGGGTGGGGGGGGTTCACATGGAGAATTTTCACAAAGTTTTCTTCATCTGGCTGAATGTTGAAATGATTAGTTAGGGAAATAAGAAAGAGGAAGAATCTTGGTCTCTCGAGTGGGCTCCAACATCTCATGGAATGTGAACTCCCTTCCTGTCTTTCATGAATCTTTCATCATTTTTCTCCTCCAAGTAGCCCAGGGAAAAAGGAATAGGCTTAGAGGCCAGGACGTTGTGAAATAAAATCCTGGTGCTGCCACTTACACGCTGTGTGAATTTAGCCAAGTTCCATGACCTCTCTGAGCATCAGTGAATTCATCCATCAAGGAGGGTTAACTCCATGTGGGGTTTGTGAGGACTGAATGAATTAACGCATTTAAGCATGCATTCAACCAATACTGAGGACCTTCTATAAATCAATGCCCCTGACTCCTGGGGTACAGCAGATGCTCACTGAGCCATAGCCAGAGATTAAAGAATGGCTGATTCAGTAAGTTTCATGAGATCTCAAATCTATAAGCAGTGCTAAAATATTTCTGGAAATGTTCTAAGGGAAAATAATGGTTACAAGAAGTCATCTCAGGGGTATCCTATGTGGTGGGGAGACATTCTTTCATAAGCTGCATAGAATGGGAGTGGAGTGGAGAAGTGTGGGTGTGGATGAGTGAGACCATGGACCTTTCTTTGCCTGAGACCGTCTCAGCTGATGCATAGTTCAATCTCAAAGTATCCCAGGCTGGAAGCTAAATCACATTGTCATCCTATTTAACGATCATGCTCTAGGAACATTCAGTGGTCACTGAGCCACCCCTAGAGGGAGAGAGTTTACTGCAGAGCTTCAGTGGTCCTGGGCGGAGTGTGCAAACCTGGGGCTGGAGCAGAACTTCTTGGATCCTTGATGAGAGGCTGAACATTTTGCCAGCACCTTCCCCACCAAGTACTCAGTCCTTCTTCTAAATACATGTTGAACAAAATAATAGTTTGAAGAAACCCTAACAGACCCATGGTTCAGGCTAGCCCAGATGGGATGACACATTCTTACTACCTGCCCAGTAAGGTGGGAGGGTCATCGATCGGTTAGAGAAACGGGCTAAGCACTCGGAAGTCCAGACTTTAGTCTTCAGCACTATTTAACCTACATCCGACTCATTTTTCTCAGTTACTTCTAGCTGTCATCCTTGTACATGCTTCTCATAGGCTCCTGCTAGCTTCTGATCAGGCATATGCTGGAAGTGGGGTCACCAAGTCTGATAATCAAATTTAAAATAAAAGTTAAGTCCTGAGCGATGACCCAGGGGTCTCTCCTGTGAGTTGTAGTGAATACATTTTAAGACACCTTTTAGCAGCTCTGGGGCTGCTCTGCTCCTTTCCTTAATTCAACAGTGTCCCCAGTTCTCGAGGCTGCTAGGTCCCTTCCCTCTCAAGGAGGCTCTGGCTTTGTCTGCAGCTGTATCCATTCCTCTCACTTCTCGTCCCCTTCCTTGCTCTATTGTTCCTCTCAGCATTGATCACCATTCGACATACTTTATATTTTACCTTTTTAGAAAAATTGTTTATGTTCCTCAACTTGAATGTAAGCTCTGAGGACAGTGGTTTTTTTCCTTCTTTTCAATCTGTTGGGGTAACTGCTAACAGTTATCTAATCTAGAAAAGTATCTGACATACAGTAGTTCCTCAAGTATAGTTGCTGAAGAAATGAATGAAAGAGTGGAGAAATGAGTGAAATGATGACTGAGTCCTATTAACGTCAACAGAGATTTACTAAGCAGGGCTTCACTAGCAGGTCTTAGTGACAAACTTTATAACTGATATATTTTCCTATACACTTTTTTTTTTTTTTCTACTTAGGATTATATTAAATGAAACAATCGTCAAGGGTTCTTCTGCTGGCTAGTTCAGCTTTTCTCTTGGGTGGGCTCAGGGCTCTTTCTGGTATCATTAATTTATGTGTTATTATGTTTTTGGTATGAGAAGTGACAAGGAGCTAATATAAAGGGAAACATTTTTTTAATTAAAAAAAAGGTTTTTTTGTGTGTTGTTTGCAGCACGCGGGCCTCTCACTGTTGTGGCCTCTCCAGTTGCGGAGCACAGGCTCCGGACGCGCAGGCTCAGCGGCCGTGGCTCACGGGCCCAGCCGCTCCGCGGCATGTGGGATCTTCCCGGACCGGGGCACGAACCCGTGGCCCCTGCATCGGCAGGCGGACTCTCAACCACTGCGCCACCAGGGAAGCCCAAAAAAGGTATTTTTTTAAGCAACTCATCTCTTTCTCTAAGTAAGCAGAGGCTGTAAGTCTCCTTGAAGCAATTCTATAGTCCAAACTGGCCTGCTGGCCCTCTTTGTCATGACAACATGAGATGGGCTGGTACTGTTGCCTTGGGCAAAGAGTGTAACATTCCGTTTGCAATGTTTATGCCTAGCAAAATCTCTGTCTTCTCTGTGTTTGGAGAACTCTTTGGAAGGGAGTGATGGACTAATTTGGATAAGGGACCCAGGAGCCTTTTGAAAGGGAAGGGACTGAATCTTTAACCTAGAGGTCAGCAAACATTTTCTGTAAAGGGCCAGATAGTATTTTGGATTTGCAGGCCATATGGTCTCTGTCACAGTAATTCAAGAAACAACCTTGCTGTTGTAATGCCAAAGCAGCTATAAACAATACTTAAGTGAGTTTGCACAGCTGTCTTCCAATCTGACTTTAGGGACCTGAAATTTGAAATTCATATAATCATCTCATGTCACAGAATATTCTTTTTCTGATATATATTTTTTAATCACTTAAAAATGTAAAAATCACTTGTAGCTTTTGGGTCATGTGGATGTAGACAGTGGGCCAGAATGGGCCTAGCTGTAGTTTGTCAACCATTGCTCTAATCCTTGATTCCCAACATAGAAGGTAGTCCGAGGGTTCCATTGGTGGGGGAGGGACTTATTCCCACACACAGGAAGCTGTGTTGTGCTTTGAGAAACATTGGCCAGTGTTCACGTATGAGAGAGGACCATAACCTGGGGTCTAGCTGTGGGGTAACCAACCTTATGAGCTCTGCAGGGGTTTGCTGGCAATGGCATGATCAAAGCATTAGATGCCCACGCGGGGTTGTGTAGGGCCAGTGATCAGAAGGCAGTGGTCTGACCAGGCACCTCAGTGTCTCTCTCTGCTGGGTGTTTGGAAGAGGGACTAACCCTTTTTGAAATCAGTGAGCCTACAGCATCTTTGTACAGCTTGTGATGGAGCTGGGGAGAATTCTCCAGAGGGAGTTACTGGGCTTCCTACCAATATGGTTATATAGGGTCAAGCCAACCTTATTGGTAACCCAAGATGGTGAAGAGAGTCATACCTGTTATACTTATTTCTCTTTAGTCCCAGGGTCTTCTAGCTTGGCATCTCCCGAGAGCTCAGTAAGTACTTAGAGTATTGAAGTTTACAGAAAGGTAAGCCACTACCCATTCCTGGGTCAATGTTTTTTCAAGAATTTCTGAGATTTAAAGGAAGGGACGAACATTTATTGAACTATAAATGGGCATGGTGCTATGGGCCACCATATATATTATTTGCTTTCATCTTCTCCAGAAGGTAAATATCTTTATTTACAGGTGATAAGTAACCTGTCCAATACCTTATGGCTAAAACTTGATGAAGTCTTTTTTGACTCCAGCCCTGTCTAGCTCTTAACACCTCCACTGCACTTCAGTAGATGAATGTTGCCCGCTTTTTTATGATGTAGGAGGAGAAGTATATTTGATGTATTGGCATAGATCATTTTCAAGACCCCTCACTGTCATTAAAACTCAAATCAAAATCTATCTCCTTTTCATCTGGCTACTTTTCTACTCATGCCAATTTCATACTTAGTTTGTAGGCTTTGATAAGTTGCTTTAAAATATAACGTATTTCAAATATTCCTTTATGGGGGTGAGTTCTATCTTCCTAGCCAGTCTGAAATTTCTCCCAGAGCATCACAGACTCTTACGTTTGCGATGTACTTGGAGGACCTCCACCCCTGGTGTCTCTCAAATACCTTTCCTTTAACTTCCACCACTGGAAAGCTTATAATGCTTCTCATCTCCCTTTTCATAAACAGAACATTTTCACTATCTTCAGCTGTTGCTCATTGACCAGACTGCTCACTTTTAGACCCCTTCAGTTTTCTCTTTCCTTTCTCTCCCTTCATCATTGTCCCGTCTTACCATAAGGTCTTGGCCAGAGGGAGGGAGGTACATAATACGGTGAAGTGGCCAGGCAGCTACAGATGTGATGATGGTTTCCTCCCTTTGGAACTAGAGAGTAGACACTGTCAAGACAGAGCAGCCTGGTTCTACCCGTTTCTCCTGGAGCAGAGGGCCATAACATGGGATGTGCCTAGACAGTTTGTAGTCTGCTCATCTGATGTGGTCCAGGCTCAACACCTGACTCATGTCTTCTACTCAGATCAGATATTCAGTAAGAGTCACCAATATCAAGAATCTGTATATAATGATACTAGAGGGCTAGTTCTTAATGAACTTTACCACTAAGGACCACTAAAGGATTTACTGAGCACATTAGAATCACACTTTTTCAAAAGAACTATGCATATTTTGTGCACTTGTACATACAAATGACAAAGGAAACACGGTAGGTTGAGATATCGGTTTCTGATTCTTACTCATGTCTTAGCTGGAGATAACACGTCCTTCAGCAGTATGCCTTAGGACCTACTTTTTAGCTGATGTGAATCCTGACGACGTTTCGCACTGTTCTTGTCACGTGCGATATGGTTTTACTTTAGGGACCTTATAACTGAACATAGATAGTTCTAAGCTTCCGATTGTTCACTGTATCCTTTCTCTTGCATCTGTTTTTACTTTCCAGGGATCTTTTGAACTAGAGTATCTTTTGATTTTTTTGTACTCTAAAGACGGGAGAGTTTTGAAAGCACTTTTGGCAAGCCAGGAATAGAAATGGAAAATCCAGGTCACATTTGCACAGCCACGTGATGCTTCCTATGAGTTGCCACTACGGTCCTCCGGCTACAGTGGGTCAGGGCTCTGCTCCCTAACTTCCACTTTCCATTTATCTGCCGGTGATGGCAGCCCACGAGAAACACCATGCAGAGGAAGGACATGATGCTTGGTTAGAGCCCAACAGGTGCTAGTCAAGTCAAGTCTAACTCTCACCGGGTCTCCCACAGAACTCTGGGAAAGCATAGACGATGTGTACGAGGCTGCACATGGGGACTCCACACATGGGCACGGAAGGGGCACTAACTTTGTGTTTGGCAGGGGCCCTGCCTCAAATGCTACCAGTGCCCTACATGTGTTTATGTGGCTGGTCCTCCCCACTTACCTAGAGGTCAGTTTAAGGAAATAGACAAAACTGGAACATAGCTCAAGAACTGGTAGGATTCTAATGAAAAGCCAATTAAAGCAGACAGATGGCTGACACACACACTTCTAACTTTCTTTCGGATATTTAGAGGAGTTATTTTTATAGCTTGTGAAGACGATGCCTGACAGCAGGTGTTAGTCACCATCATTTAGAGTGCATCTAAGAGAGCCTTAGGTAGGGAGGGAGGGATACTGACATTTTATTTTGTCATCTTCCTATTAAGGTGCCAAACATACTTTTCAGACAGCATTTTTAATGATTTCAGAGGACAATTTATCAGCTCTCTTCTCTGAGCAGCTGACATACTCACTCAGAATAGAACATCCTTTCCATGTCTTTATAAAACAAGTGTTGCAAGGAAAGCATACCAGGTTTGTTATTCTTTTCAAATTATAGTATTTAACTGAAATACAGGTCTTGTTTGCTATTTATTACAAGGGTTGGAACTGAAGTTAAATTGCCTGACTGCAAATAAGAGCTCCAGGGATCTAGTCCCACCTGTGTCATTGAAATAGCAGTGAGAGCCAGATAAAGTCATTTTAGGTTTCTTGGAACATTATTTTCCTATTGGAAAAGAGTCCTTGGGAAAGAGAGTTTAAACAGTGAGGGAGAGAAGAGCACTCAATGGAAGACAATTTTGGAAGAAATTTGTTAAATTCTGACAACTTTACCAGTTAGTTTTATGACTCTTTATTATCAGGTACATCACTGAAGACCTGTAGAGAGAAAGTTTATGTAAAGAATAAAAACATGAATGGAATGGGGAGTAGGAAAGGGGTAGAAGAGAGCAGAAAAGTAGACACAATTAGAGATGTAATTGGAGAGATTTTCAGGGAGGATTTTTTCCCCCAAATACAAACACTCAACAAGGGTAAAACAACTCAAAAGAGCAGGTGGATTGGACTCACTGAGGAAAAGAGGACAAGATTATAGTGTGTTAATTTAGGAACAGAAGTCCCAAGGATAAGTCCTTAGGGATAAATTAGCAAGCCCTTACTTAAGAGTTATGGGGTTGGAAGAGCTGATTGGAAAATGAGGTGGACGACTCACAAAATATTGTTGTGTTGCTTTTTCTACCAATGAAGGAGCTTTAGGAATGGAAAGTAATTTTGAAATAAATATCTGGAAGGAAATACAGAACTCTTCTTGGCTTAATTTTTGCTAACAACTCTAAGCAATTCAATTTGTACCTATGTGTGTGACAATTATTGAGAAATGAAATTACTGCTGGAAAAATAAAACCTCTATTAAAGGAGATATTGCAAAATTTTAAGGTAAATGTTGGTGGAAAATAAAATAAGCAGCAAACTTTTTCAAATTATATACCTAAACACAAAATCACATATTTCTGATAAAATATTGGCAGTGATTTTCAATTTGATAAACACTTGTGAGCACCTACTATGACTATTCATTTGAGTACCAACAGCAGTACTCAAAATATTTACTGAAATAAAGCACTGAAAATTTAAGGAATATTTCCTGAAATATGCCCCGTCTCCCATTATTATGGTAAACCATGGGTTATTCTTTTATAAGCTTAAGATCCTCATTGGACCTAATTTTTCAATCAAAGTGATTTTCCTCCTTTATTATCATGCATTCATGTCTCCACCTAAATATTTTGGTCTTTCTTCTCTTCAGACACCTCACTGAGTAACATCTGATCAATTCATTTTTGTATTTTTATATGGAAGAGATAATAGAATACAGAGTTACAGATTGGGATGTGGAATTCATCTTTAGCAACGGTGACCTCTTCATTATGGTCAGGCCACAATTATTGAATAATATTTGAGGACAATGAACAAATTAGTAATTAGAGAATGTTAGAATTGGAAGGAGCTATGGAGCTCATCTATCTTATATATATTATTTTATAGACTTAATTCCAATCAATAAGAACTTACGGACTCCGTGTCAGCACTGGGCTGGCTGCTGGGATTCAAACATGAAAGGAATGTAAGCTCGGGGAGACCCAGTGACGTATCCAAGGTCAAGTGTTATGCTAGATAACCTCCACTTTGATCCGCTTTCCACATTCTTCACTCTGCTCTGTCTGTATCCTTGGATGCTGACCCGTAGGGACATTGTATCAATAACATTTCTAGTTGTCTGGCTTCCGGTTGAGATTGGACTATGGGGAACACTGCCCAGAGATCAGACAGCAGGGAGGAGAGTGAGGTCAGGGTATTTATCCTACTGGTTCCTTCCCTGTGGACTTGCTACAAGGTGGCAGCATCCTTGAACTATCAAGTAGCCCTCTCCACACAGTTCTCCCTCTCTGGGTTCTGATAACTATTCTCTCTTTTTTTCTTCCCAGGCTATGGGTGGTAGAGGCACTTCACAGTTATTAACCCCTGGTTCTGCATCATCCCTGTGGTTTCCCTATACTCTGCCCACATCTTTGTAAATAGTTCTTTAATTAAACTCTCCTTAAATGGCCCAATTTTAGCATGTCATCTGTTTTCTCTTGGGACCCTGAGGGATATATAACTAGAAAGATTCTCAGTTTACCCGATTTATAACGTCCTTTGAGATTTTGTAAATCAATTTTTATTTAAGGTTCACAAAATTCTGATTGCTGACAGAACTTAGCAATTTTTAAGCCATTGGTAGATGAGGGAATTGCAGTAGGAACAGGATGGCAGAGTCAATAATGGTGGCACCAGAAATTTACATTCTGTTTGCTCAAGTTGGTATTTAAATAATTGGTGACTCACCTGCATTCTTTGATTCTGAATTCTATCAAGTGGATTTCTGTTTGGTGACAGATAACTGTTCTGCCCCTCCTCTGTAAAAGTGACAGTAAAGGCAAATCATTGTGTTTTGACTGGATTGTTACTGCCCTTGATTGACAAAGCCGCAAAATTGAGACAGGGTTGATCTAGACCTTCAGAGGTCTAAGGAAACCTTGATGTCTGCCATCCCTACCCTCAGCCCTTGGAAATTCTGTTAACCACGGTCTCATGGTTAAAATTCTCCAATAGTAGAGCCCATTCTTAAGCCTAAGACTTTGATTCTTGTTCAAATTGTACTCTCCTTGAAAATAATAATGCTTTAAAAAACTGGTGATTAAAAAAGACCTCAGGCAAAAGTGTTTTAGATCTTTCTGAGGAAGGTTTGATTTGGGAACAGAGAGAGATCTGAAGGGTTTGGATCCTAGACTTGGTGTGTAAGTGAGAGGGGAGGGTGGTGGGAACAGGGGAGACACTTTCATGTGAAGTAAGTGTATGTTATTAACTTTCCAGACTTGGGAATAAGATATGGTTTAAGAAAAAGTTGAGAAAACTCTCAGTTACAGAATCAGGTGCAAGGAATGCCAATTGGGAAAACATTGAAAAGCTCTTTGAGTGAACTGTTCCATTTTATAGGTCCGGCCGTTGGTATTAGACATGAATATATATTGCAGTTGTAGTGAATAGGATCCAGTGAAGAACCGATACTAGTATTTATTGACTACTTACCATACCCTAGGCAGTATTCTAAGTGTTTTACATGTATTAACTCATTTGATCCTCATAACAATTCCATGAAGAAGATGCTGTTATTGGCCCCTGTATTAGTTTCCTAGGGCTGTCATAAAAAAGTATGGCCAACTGGGTGGCTTAAAAAACAGAAATGTATTGTCTCACAGTATGGCAGGTAGCAGTCCAACATCAAGGTGTGAGTAGGGTTGGTTCCTTCTGAGGGCTGTGAAGAAGAATCTGTTCTGGGCCTCTCCCCTAACTTCTGGTAGCCTTAGACATTCCTTGACTTGTAGCTGGCTTTCTCCCTATGTCATACTATCTTCCCTCTGTATGTGTCTAACTCCATGTCCAAATTTCTCATTTTTATAAGGACACTAGTCATATTGGATTAGGACTCATCTCATCTTAACTGATCATCTGCAGAGGCCTTATTTCTAAATAAGGTCACATTCATAGGTACTGGAGGTTAGGACTTCAGCTTCTATTTGGATGGACTGCAGCATATATTCAACCCATAATAGTACCCACTTTAAAGACGAAGAAACTGAGGCAGAGAGAAGTCAGCTAAGTTGCCCACCATCATGGAGAAAGTAAGTGGTGTTGGCAGAGTCCACACTGTATCGCTTCTCATAAAAGGAAGCCCAGATGCAGAAAGTCTAGATTGTGATACAACAAATGATTACCAGGGTTGTGTATGATTGAAAGGCCTTACCATATTCTATTCTGAAGTAGCGGCGGGCATGCTTAACTAAGCCTTATAAAATGATTTTAAATTGAGATTTACATTAGCATTATCTATGCTACATCCAAATGTACAATTTTGTGTTTTATCAAAGTATTGGTCCATGACGGATTGGGGAGTCGTGGGTGGGAGGCGTTTCCTAACCGCAGAGAGTTTGACAAGCACTGGGTTAGAAGCAGTGGGTCATGGTACAGGAAAAAGGAACCACCTGCAGAAGCACAGAGTCATATTCATGGGGCTGAGTATTAATAAATATTCATGTGAGTAGCCGTTGCTGAAGCCCTTAGGGCCACCTTGAGTCCCAAACCATCTTATCCTATGTTTTCTTGGGTTTGGTTTATTGATGTTTGGGTGAATTTCTGTTTCATGCATCTATAAAACTGAAGAACATTAAAAGAAAGCAAACAAAGAAAACATCTACAGAACTGTGTTGGGTGTTCTAATTTATTATATAATAGGATTGAGGAATGTGTTTGATTTTTTCTTTTTGCATATTGTCATACCATTTTATATTAGAAATGCATGATTTAACAATTTATTGAATTAATGATGGAAGTGTTGTATGGACTGGTGAACCCAAGAGGAAGCCAGCTGGACAGCAGGGAGGAACTATATGGTTTATGAGAGAAAAAATGTTCATCGTAAGAAAGGAGCCTGGCACAGTTATTCAGGGTGTAACATGCGTTTGTACTTGATCCTATCCTGACACTGACCCCTGGAACATCTATGTTCTCTGGATAGTAGTGTAAAACTAAACAAAATGTATCATCAAATAATTCTGCTGGGAGTTCCTTCCTCTTTGCTTGCCGAAAAAAGGGTGGAGCACATGGAAGGTTAGGGGTTTTTCTCCTTATCAGAGACACAAATGCAGGGGATATTAAGCTCCAGGGAGCTGTAGGGGAGACCTGATGCCACAACACTATTGGTGGTCAAAAGCAGCTCAGTCCCAGGTGTGGGGAGCCGGCCCAGAAAGTTGGCCATGGGCTTGACCAGCAACATGGTGTGGTGGTTTGGAAAGTTTCACCATGGAAGAGGTGAGTGATTGTGGAGTATAACCTAGAAAGATAATGAATGCAACATCTAATCACATGGGGATGACAGAGATGCAGGTAGCAGTGCAAGTTACAGGTGAGGCAATTCTACATTTCTTCCTCCTCTTTGAACCAAAAAAAAAATCGGAGACATTCGTAAAGACCCAAGTAGGAGGAAGAGCTGATGTCCGGTCATTTTGTAGGCAGTGCTCTTGATCTATTTGATCCCTAAGGTATTGTAACCCAGGAACCAGCCGAGTCACACTGGTGATTAGTTTGGGGGATAGTGGAATATACAGACTCAGACAGAAAAAAAGGAATTAGGGAAGTCTTAGCTGTGAGTATGAGGATAAAGTTACGTAGGTAGATTGGGGCATCAATAATTGAAGACCACAGATGCCAGACTCAGGAGCCTGAGTTTATCCTGTAGGTTAGAGGGGCCACTGAAGATTATGACAAAGTGGAATAATTAGTGGAAGGACAATTATACAGTATAGATTTAGGTTGATCCTAGAGTGGTGTGCAGGAAGGTTTATACAAGGGGATCTAGTACGAAGTCTGCAGAACTGACGGGAGCCTTAACCAGGGACATGAAAGAGGAAATGCTAAGGAATGGATGTAAGAGACGTTAAGAAAACAAATATTGGACTTCCCTGGTGGTGCAGTGGTTAAGAAACCGCCTGCCAATGCAGGGGACATGGGTTCAAGCCCTGGTCCGGGAAGATCCCACATGCCGCGGAGCAACTAAGCCCGTGCACCACAACTACTGAGCCTGTGCTCTAGAGCCTGCGAGCCACAGCTACTGAGCCCACGTGCCACAGCTACTGAAGCCCGTGTGCCCAGGCAACAAGAGAAGCCACCGCAATGAAAAGCCTGCTCACCACAACGAAGAGTAGTCCCTGCTCGCCGCAGCTACAGAAAGCCAGCACACAGCAAAAAGACCCAACACAGCCAAAAATAAATAAATAAATAAAAAATAAATTTATTTTGAAAAGAAAACAAATATTCATAAGATTGAGGATTTATTACATATCTATGTGGGTAACTTAGTCATTTTAATCTCTTATACTCACTCTAATTGTTATCCAGAACATATATTAAGGTACAATTCAATTAGTCAATATAAAGAGTAAGTTAAATAGACCTAAACACATCCTTCAAGAGTTCTTAATGCAAATAGGAAATCATATATAAATATCCACTGAACAAAGGCTGTAAAATCTCATTGATTAAAAAAATAATTATTGGGAAGAGAGATTAAAATAGTAGATATTCTAAGTTACAAAACATTTTAAAAGAAATGAAGTTTTATGGCCTTCAAGTTTATATAGAACTAGGTGCCCTAGGTTAATGTTACACAGAAGAGGTTTTGTTTTAATTAACAGCTAAATTTTTTATAATGAATATTAATCTTCATATGTAATGTTTTTCTAAGTAATACTTTAAAATCATAATTTTGTAAACACTAAATTTTTCCAATCCATTAAAGACAATTTTGGATAAACTTGATCTGAATTAAAGAGGGCCTTAAGAAATATGTAATTATATTTTATGAACGTGTAAGGTAACTTAGAAATACAAAGAATAATATAGAATGTGGCAATAGGATATCAACAGTTTAATTGTCTACCAAACCATCTGGGCAGAGATTCTGGAGGAGGAGAAATTCAAGGAGTTATTTCCATAGTATGAGAAGCAAAATATTATACGCTTGAGCCCTTGGCTCCTATATAGTGGTGTAAACCGCTTTATGGAGGCTATGATAATGCAGGGTGTTGAATCAGGTATTTGAGGTCTCTCTTAAAGAAGGGCAGATGTGGCAATCCTCTATAAGGTATATTTTTTAAGGATAATGGGAAGAACGCTTTCTAAAAGTTCTTTCCTACTCAAAAGTGTTATTATTTGCCATTCCAAAATGAGAGGCAATTTCTTTAAATTTCTTATTTTCCAAGGCTAGTAGGATTAGGTATATATAGGATGGCAACAGTAAATTCTCAACAAGTTGTTTGTGAATCATATTAGGTACTTTATATTCGTAGAAAAGTGGTGTGGTGTACTTCCCTTGAAAAGGGTAAGGACACCTTGAAAGGAGAAAAAATGTCCTTCTGCATGGGCAGAAGAGGCTCCCTAACCATGTAGCCAACTTCAGAGTTTGCACATTTGATAGCAATTATTTTTACTTATCAAAGTGTCAACACTTCCTGATCTTCAGGTTCAACTAATAGCGCAGTTATCTCAGTTTAGATTTACACTAAAGGTGATAAGGTGAAGCTTAGATGTTACGGATTTCCTACACCTATATGTAATCTTCTAAATCTTCCATACTGTATATAATCACACCAATTCTTTTAAAATTATGACCTGAGCAGGGGAAAAAGAAACCTGAAAAAATGAATCAGTCTTGAATTGGCTCTGAATGTGTTCATATAAAACAATCATAACCTACTGTCTTTCAGATCCAGAAACTTTGCTCTTCTTGGATGAAAACTGTTCTTGAATGATTTAATCCTCTGTGTGGGGTAGCTACTTACAGGATTCATTTTTGTCTAATAAAATAGCATATTTCTGAATAGTAATACATGTTCATTGTAGAAAATTTAAAAATATAGGACAATAAAAGAAGTAAAGATGAATGATACCATCTAATGGTAACAACTGTTAACATTTCCTTCTCATAATAGTGTGTGTGTGTATGTGTGTGTGTGTGTGTGTGTGTGTGTGTGTGTGTGTATCCAAAGAATACATTATCTTTTGATGTTTGAGGTAAATTGACAAGGTAATTAGTAGGAAGTTGGATTATTCTGCCCTTCTCCCCTGCACTCTCCAAGATCACAAACAGATAAGACAACTATTATGGCTCCAAAGAGTTGAAAATCTGGACTAAAAAACAAAAAATACTCAGCCATAAAAAAAAAAATGAAATTGAGTTATTTGTAGTGAGGTGGATGGACCTAGAGTCTGTCATACAGAGTGAAGTAAGTCAGAAAGAGAAAAAACAAATACTGTATGCCAACACATATATATGGAATCTAAAAAAAAAAAAAGAAAAAAAATGGTTCTGAAGAACTTAAGGGCAGGACAGGAATAAAGACGCAGACGTAAAGAATGGACTTGAGGATATGGGGAGGGGGAAGGGTAAGCTGGGGCGAAGTGAGAGAGTGACATGGACTTATATATACTACCAAATGTAAAACAGATAGCTAGTGGGAAGCAGCCGCATAGCACAGGGAGATCAGCTCAGTGCTTTGTGTCCACCTAGAGGGGTGGGATAGGGAGTGTGGGAGGGAGACGCAAGAGGGAGGAGATATGAGGATATATGTATATCTGATTCAGTTTGTTATACAGCAGAAACTAACACACCATTGTAAAGCAATTATACTCCAAAAAAGATGTTAAAAAACAAACAACAACAACAACAAAACAAACAGACCAATAAACAAAACTCTAACTGGTCAAGATGCGAAATGATTGTTGGGTCCCTGATCTTTTGCAATGCGGAAGCACACTGAGAAATCTGCTCTTACCCTAAGGAGGGCATTTTCCCAATGGTCTCTTCAGATGTGATCAAGAAGATAATAGAAAAGGAAGGACAACCCAGAGTAAAGGCAAGAGCCATGGAACACAATGGACAATGGACTTAGGCACTATTCTTAGGGCTTAGACTGGCACCCAACCAAGGAGAAGTCACCAGCTCCAGAGTATGGAGCCCTGACAACATACACCTAGAAGGATTTCGAAGTTGGTATGAACCAGTGTCTGCTGCCTTCTTCCTGTTATTCTCTTTTTCCCATGGGACCATTTATGGCCATTATTCTGTCTGAATTCCACCCACTGTACATTGACTATGTGTGGGTCAGGTAACATATAATTTAGTTCCTAGGTTTCTAGATCAAGAGGACCCACATCTGTACACATGTGGAGATATTCACGAGACTTAGACTTTGACCTTGATGTCATATTGGTTTGTGTCTCTTGAGAGAGGAGATGAATGTGTTTTGCACGTAGAAGGAAGGAAATACATATTTGGGACAAAAAGGGAGAACTGTGGTTGATTGTATTATTGTCCTCAAATATTCATTGCCTCTTTGGGAGAGAACTATGCCTCCCCATTCCTTCTGCATCAGGCTTGGTCATGTTACTTGCTTTGGACAAGGAAATATGAGTAGAAACGGGAAGCTATTCATGGTTCTTCCTCCCCTCTCCACCCCATCTCAGAAAATAGTTTCTTCGTCAGTTTATGTTCCAGGACAAAAAGACCTGTAATAGATGGGATCATGAGCTGTGAAGGATATGTAACATGATCAAGAATTAAACTTTTTTTGTTGTAAGCTCCTAAGACTGTGGGTTCATTTGTTATTACCGCATAAGTTAGCTAAGTTGATTGATTCTCTCTCTATATATATTTTTTGATTTTTTAAGGCAACATTTTGATCATGTGGCATAGCCAGGTTTCTATCCTGTATTTTCCTCCTAACTTTATTTTGAAACATTAAAACATTTCCAGCAGTGGTCTTCAAAATATAAAGACAAATAGATTTTTATTCTTAAAATCAACTGAAAAGTTAGGTGCATGAAAATGTATAGACCAACAAAGGTGCTCTGAGTTAGATGTCGGCAGTCATTTAGGGTTTGTTCCCTTTACCTTTTCCAGGTGACAGTTGGATTTATATCATGGCTTCATGAGTTAATTAAACTTAGTCTAATTTAAAAGAATGGTAAAACTCACTTTAGGAACTGGCTCATAAAAATTCCCAATGTGAGAAGCTTTGTATCCCTTCCCCTTCTAGCAGACTCATGCAGAAATGAACTTGGTGGCCCAGGAAGCCACATGTTGATGATGGTGGAGCCAGAAAGTGGAAAGAGACTGAATCTCTTTGCTTGGTACTTGGAGCAGAGCCACCTGCCAATCAAGAACAGATATCTCAAGTGATCAAAAAATAAACTTCCATTGTCATGCTATAGCCAAACATTTAGCAAAACTGTCCTCTGGAAACTTGCAAGGTAGACCATGTTTCTACTAGCTTAGACCTTTGGGGAAGGGTTTGGAAAACGTCAGCATGATGGGCATCACCATGTGCTTTCATCAAAGTCTTACTAGAAAGAGATGAACTCAGGAAAGAATTGGGGATTTGAAAGCAGAAATGAAAGGGATTAGAGAAAGACCAAAAATTTGAGCCCTTGAATTCGGGACTTTCAACTTCAAATATACTCTCAGTATGTAAACTGGAGTGTTTGTTCCCAGACTATAACTAAGACTCTGCATTTGGTTTAACATAACATCCAATCTCTATCCCGTACCTGGGGCAGACCAGCTGCTTTCAGAGGTCAGAGAGGGGCCAGTGTTTTTGCTACAATTTCTGCCCACTTATCTGCCATTTTCAAGCTGTTATTACTGCTGCTGTGGGTTATGGGAATGGAGTTCAGTGAGAGGAAGGGGAAAGGGGGCAGAGAATTTCATACTAGCCCTGATTCCTTGTAAAATGGGCAGATATCTGGAGCTGATTTTTCTCTCTAGGCTGCTTTGGTGGTTCCGCAGGGGTGCCACCTGCTGGGCTCATCTGGCACAACGCCTACAGTGCAGGCATGCCTTTTGAGCTTGTCTACTCAGCCCTGAGTTTAGGGAACCACTTTCTACTGTCTCTTCCTGTTAGAAGTTCATTGCCCCTTACCGAAAGTCCTCTTGGTCAGGGATGAAAATGGCTCTAGGCTAGCTCTCTTCCTGAGGTCTGCATCTCCTCCACCAAAAATTTACTTCGTTGCCCAGACAGCTCACCAACTACCCCTCTTGCCTTTCATTAAAGCTGTCAGATTCTAGGGAACAAAGCTTGATCTCCCTAAGTTATCCCAGTGAACTCCTTCTGGCAAAGGGTAGCATCCCACCCTGTCCCCTTGGAGAAGGTGAAATTCACAGCCTAGCATCCGAAGCATGCACGCACACACACGCATATCTCTTCGTAAATCATATCATCATCTCCAATCTCTTGACCCTTTTTATATTCTCCTGTGGTTTTAGAACAGCCTGAATTTTTCTCTGGTATCTCTTTTAAAAATCTGCATTTTGGTTTGACACTTCCCTTTGGCATTTCATATGTAGTATTTTGCTGTGACTTAGCTGGAATTTCCAGTTTATACTGTTAGCCAGTATTAGAAAAAGTTTTACACTTCTCTTGGAAGATTGAGGAAGAGAATTACAGGCACACACACAAAAACAATTACATAACAGGGATGTTGAAAATTAAGCAGCTTTAAATTACACAAAACAGAAAGTTGTATAAGAAAAGAAACTACCTGCTATCTCTCCACCCCATCTCCCATCTGCACTATGGCAAGGTAGTCCTCAACATTCAGGGAATGCAAGCAATGAGGATGGGCTATCTTAGTCCTAAATATTCTTAGCAAATCAACTTCCTCTCTATAGAAGCATGAAGGTGATGGTTGCAAAAGATGACTTTTTCCATATCAGATTGCCCATTCCAAAATATGAAAAATAGCTAAACAAAATGCATTCCTTTGTGTAACTGGTATCTTTTCCTTAAAAGAGAAGTTTAGGCATGGTTAATGGTCTCTGTGTCCATCCCATTTCTAAAATTAGAACTCTCCACTTCAGTCCTTCTCTCTGGATCATTCTTCCTGACATCTAATCATTCCCCAAGTACAGTCAATTCTATGCTGGTTCAATGGCTGACATCCTAAAACACTGAAATTAAGAGTGCTGTGGCCAGATTGTCACCTTCATTCTGAAATATCTCATAAAGAAAACGTGAGAATAAAAATAAGCACATTCACAAGTAAGAAAGGCTACGTCTGACTGGGAGAAAATATTTGCAAGTGATGTGACTGACAAGGGCTTAATTTCCAAAATATACAAACAGCACATACAACTCGATAACAAAAAAAATGGACAACTCAATTGAAAAATGGGCCGAAGACCTAAATAGACATTTCTCCAAAGAAGACAAACAAATGGCAAATAGGCACATGAAAAAAGGCTCAACATCGCTAATTATTAGAGAAATGCAAATGAAAACTACCATGAGGTATCACCTCACAGCAGTCAGAGTGGCCATCATCAAAAAATCTACAAACAATAAATGCTGGAGAGGGTGTGGAGAAAAGGGAACCCTCCTACACTATTTGTGGGAAGGTAAATTGGTGCAGCCACTATGGAAAACAATATGAAGTTTCCTTAAAAAACTAAAAATAGAGTTACCATATGATTCAGCAATCCCACTAGGCATATCTCTGGATAAAATTCTAATTTGAAAAGATACATGCACCCCTGTGTTCATAGCAGTACTATTTACAATAGGCAAGACATGAAAGCAACCTAAACGTCCACTGACAGATGCCTGGATAAAGAAGATGTAGTATGTATACAATGGAATATTACTCAGCCTTAAAAAAGAATGAAATAATGCCATTTGCAGCAACAGGGATGGACCTAGAGATGATCATACTAAGTGAAGTAAGTCAGAAAGAGAAAGACAAATATATGATATCAGTTATATATGGAATCTAAAGTATGATACAAATGAACTTATTTATGAAAAAGAAACAGACTCACAGACATAGAAAACAAACTTATGGTTACCAAAGGGGAAAGTGGGGGAGGGATAAATTAGGAATTTGTGATTAGCAGATTCAAACAACTATATATAAAATAGATAAACAACAAGGTCCTACTGTAGAGCATAGGGAACTATAGTCACTATCTTGTAATAACCTATAATGGAAAAGAATACAAAAAAGAATGTGTGTATATATATATATATATATATACACATATACATATATATATATATATATATATATATATATATATAAAACTGAGTCTCTTTGCTGTACACCAGAAACTAACACAACATTATAAATGAACTATACTCCAATAAAAAAAAAAAAAGAAAGGCTATGTCTATAAAGGTTCCTCATCTTTTTCATCTGCAGAAAATACTTATTTTGCAGGTTAGGGCTTTCTATAAGTCAGAATAAAGGATTGTTTTTACTGCTTTTCTCAGTTCACATAGGCAGAGTTATTTGCCCCATTTTCTGTGATTATGCTACTGTTACTAGCACATCCTATGCTTTGTTGGTGTGTTAAATGGCATTTGCATACTGTAAGAGAGAATGCCTTGAGGTTAAGGATCTTATTCACTTTTGTGTCCCCATGTCTAAGAACCATGCCTAGAACAAAGGACTCAATAAACGCTGAATGAATGAATAAGTGACTGAATGAATAAAATGAAGGAAAACTAGGGCAAAATCAAATATGATTTCCTTTTGTTAACATTTTTAATCTTATTATAATTTTTGTGTGTGTCTGTCTCCTCCTCTTGACTGTGAGTCCTAGAGGGTATGAATCTTTTCTTGCTTATTTCACTAGCTTTAGCATTTAACATTGTAGCTGGTGCCTAAAATGTAGTAGTTGCTCAGTTAATGTTTGTGAAATGAATGCATTAATTTATGAGATGTGCAAGAATAAGCACCCTCTGTAGCCTATGTCTCATGCTTTCATTATGCCAACTCTTGTCCTCGTATTTTGGCGACTCAAATCTGTAGTTGAAATCCAAGAAAAATGACTTTTTGGATTCCCCTCTCTCCTACCAACTTCTAAAATATCAACTTTGTTTTTTAAGATAATAATGTTTGCTTTTTCTTTTCTCCTTTTCTTTTCTCTTCTATTTCTCTTCTCTTCTCTTCTTTCCTTTTCTTTTCTGTAACCCAGATCTTGAATGAAGACCATGTTAACAAGTGCAGTCAGGATAAGTCTTTTATAGAACTGCTACTTTAGTTTATAGGTGCCATCTTCTTTGTCCAGTTAATGCTGTTGCTGTTGGATGACTTAATAATTCCTGAGGCATACAGATGAAAGGACTACAGAGCAAGGTTATTACCTGGGTTTCCTTCCTGAATAAGACTTATTGCAGAATGTCCCTGGCCTTAAGTAAAAATAGATAAAATATTAGCATTTTCAAGGCCCTAATCTTATATAACACAAGGGCACTGCTCTTGTTTTAACCCTGGCTTAGCACTGCTTGACATCAGAAGTACACCCAATCCCCATTTGGAGGCAAAAAGAACAAAATCGCTCTTCACAAGATGGATCTAGTATGTATGTATCCAAAGATCAGCTTTGTATTGCAATCTCTGAAACCATTCTCAGGCCTGCAGTCTGCTTCTGTCCAAAAGACAAAAAAACACTGGAAGGATGAATTTTTAAAATCACACTGTTATGGGATAGTTGAAAATTTAGTTTGCTCCCAGCTGGGGGAAAAAAAAAATTAGCCCATAAAGCTGGAGTCAAGGAAAAATTTTAACATAGCTAAACTGGCCAAATCTGTCATGCCCAGTTGTGCAACAGAGCAAAATGAGATGAGTGTATTAGTGGCAGTTGAGAAAAATGGTTTTTGAATTCAGTTTTATATGCGAGTAATTTAGGAAGTGTAGTATAAGAGTCATTAAGTACAAGATACCATCAGCGTCAGTGTGAGTTGTATTCTGTCTCTGTTTGGCTCTCTGAGTGACATACCATACCTTAAATCTGATGAAGAAGCTTTTTTGGAGGCTAACATGGAAGGGCATGAAAGCAAACTCTTCAAGCAGCACAGGATTTCCTGGGAAAGGGGTCCCTAAGACAACGTTTGCCCGCCATCAGAGGAAGCCTTTGTTTCCAACACATGAATGGAGTAAAACCAAGAAGAATCTTCTTGTCAGCCGGCCACCCACTTCCCATGGGAAAATCAAGAGGAATGTGGGCAGGACCAGGGAGCTTCTTGGAGATGGTTTCAAGCAGGGAGGCAGGAGTGAGAAATGCAGCTTGAATCAGCAGTCTGTGACACAAGGAAATGTGAGCCCCAGAGCAGCTGTGGCTCCAGGTCTCCTGCACGATTACATCCGTTGTTGTCTTGGGTCGGGATGAAAAGGAAGAAAATGCCTCCTTCCCCTACCCTCTGCTGGCCTGAAAAGTTATGGTATGTGAAGTGCGACCCCCTTGTAAGTATTGGTTTGAATTTCTCACGAACCTAGAGAGAGTTTAAAAACCCACAAAACACACTATAAATCCAAGATCTCAGGGGGAAAAAATATTTTTATGAGTCCCTTTTTATTGAGTACTTGTTGAGTCCGGTACAGCATGACCAGTTTAACTTGACCAGATATTTCCTATTTGTGACTAGATTAAGGTCATTTTAAGTTTACCTCATGCCTTGCCCTCAGGGTAAAGCCTCAACCCTTGGTACTGTACACCAGCATCCTTCTCTTTTATGGAAGTTTTCTTTTGTAGCCACTTAGTTCCTCGGAAAATTGGCCATGGTTGTCTCACCTCTAAGCCTTTGCTTCTTAATGGGTTTGCATCCGGATTTCTAATGGTAACCTCACGATTCAGCCACTCTGAGCTGGGCTTCTACAGTTTGGGTCAAGTCACCTTCCCTAGTTTCCTGCAGCCCTCCAGCTCACACGAATGACCTCTTCTCTAAATCTGTGGCTTCTGCATTGCCCCCGAGGCAGCTGTATCTGCCCTCCCCTGTTACTGGATGTTTTCTCAAGTTATCTTCTGGTCTCCATGGCTGCAGATTCCATTGTATCCATCACAGAGTTTTGTTTTTATGGAACTTTTTATGTGTAGTGTGGCAACATCTGTGCTGTTTTACGTGTGAGTGTGTGCGTGTCTTTGTGCACTCACATACTAGTCCTTTTTTTCTTTTTCTCGTTCCAACGTACACTGATTTATTCACTCTGCCCCCACTCTTGGCAGAAACATCAGTGAACCACCTCTACTAACCCCATTACCATATCAGGGGCTGTAATGGACCAACGCACTCCAGGCTTGCACCGTTCATTCTCTATGCTGCTCCTCTGCTTACAGAACCTCAGCTCAGACGTGGGGTGGACACAGCTGGCTCAGTAGTTGCGTCAACAGAATAGCCTACATACTCAATCAGTGTAAAGCATTCTAACAGGGGCTGGGGCAGAGGAAGAATTTCCAGTTAGGAAAACATAAGATGCTAATTCACCATTCTTCTGTCCTTAATGAGACAGAATCCATTTAAACATCATATCATCCAGTTTAGGGTATCATTTTTATTTATTCATTCATTTGCTCAATTATTCGTTCATGAGCTCATCTGTTGTGTATTGAGATCTAGTCTGTGTGAATACATTTAGGAGGGAGGTGTAGCAGTTATCTATTGTCATAATAATGCTACATTATAACCCACCAGAAAACCTCGTAACACACAACACTATAAACATTTATTTAATTCATAACTCTGTGGGCCAAAGGGGTGTTTTTTCTTGTCTGAGCCAGGCTTGACTGATCTCAGCTGAGCTCACTGATCTATCTGTCATCAGCCGGCAGTTTGACAGGGGACTGGCTGGTCTAGGAGGACCTTGACTAGGACTGGTGAGACAGCCTGGATTTCTTTCATGTGGTCTTTCATCCTCCAGCGGGCTCACCTGGCCTTGACTACATGATAGTGAGGAGACAAGTATGATGGGAATGAACAAGACATAGCTTCAGAAATGGCACAGAGTCTCTTCTGTCATATTCTATTGGGCAAAAGAGAGTCAAAAGGAGAGCTCAGATTCAAGGTTGGGGTGGAATGGATGGGGAATAAATGGCATCTGTTTAAGAGAGAAGCTGCAAAGCCACATGCAAAGCACATGGGTTCAGAGAGGCCATTTGGGCCTCTCATGCATTTGACCTACAGGTAGACAAACCCCAAGTTAGAATATAATGTAATAAGGCCAAAAAGGAGTATGTGTACAGTGGTAAGGGAGAAACACATTATTACAATACTCTTCTACCTTCATTGAAGTGTTTTTAAAGAAACAAGAGGAAGAAGAATGTAGGAAAGAGGCCAATAAAGAATTCTTGCCCTTCGTTTTTTCCCTTTTCCCACCAATACACACAAAGACACTCCTGTGGAGATCTCCATGGTGTTCAGGACTTGCCAGGGCAGCCATCCAAAGATGTGGGCCTGAGCAGTTTGGAAGTCAGGTTCTATCTGCAAAGGTGATGTGAATGCATGTATTCTTTCTCTGGTAAAGAAGATGCTATTTGGAAACTAAGCTCTTATTGAAAACTTCAGATGCTTTCCTGAGTCTTCAGGGAAGGCTTTTCTGGGTTACATTTTGGTTTTGAAGTCAGTAGTGGATGCTAAGCTTCCTTTCAGTTTCTTGTTCTGCATTTATCACTTGGTCTTATTAGATTTCTAGATCTCACTTGTCTGTCTGATTTAGACTCCTGTCAACTCCCAAGGCAGAGAGGGCTGCCTGCTGTATTTTACAGAACTTAGTAAATGCTAGCTGTGGGTTGAAATCAATGAATCTTACACTTTCTCATCCTGCAACTCAGAACTTTCAGCATCATACCAATAACCTCTCAAAAAGTCAATTGCTGTGTACCTTTGGGTGTTGTCACAGGACAAGAGCCAATTAGAACTTCTCTACTGTAGTTCCCCCAGAGCCCTTAGCAATTGAAAATAGAGAAGAGAGGGGAAGTGACTGCATGGTTGAGGAGACTAGCTAACCCCAAAGAGGTGCTTCAGACTCTTGAGTTGCAATCTACTTATCCCTTTTTGAACTCCCAACAGTATCCTATTTGCAGAAGAAATAAATTGAAAAGGATACGAACTTTCTAGCTCTAAGGATCTCATGTTACTGGAATGGCATTGCAGCAGCATTTTCTTTATAAATTTTAAGAGCAAGGTAGGCAAACGCATGTGTACTAGACTAGATGTGTGTGTGATACCATTTACCAGAAAACATTTTTTGAGGTTATCAGTTTTCCTTACTTCTTTGCTTTTGACATACTCATCTTGATTTGAGTCTACTTTCTTCACAAAGAGTGTACGTGAATTTGTATACAGCTGGTCCTCCATATCCGTGGTTCTGCATCCATGGATTCAACCAAGTGTGGATCAAAAATATTTTTAAAAATTCCAGAAAGTTCCCCAAAGCAAAACTTGAATTTTTGCACACTGACAACTTGAAAGTTTGCACACTGGCAACTATTTACATAGCATTTACATTGTATTACGTTTTGTAAGTCATCTAGAGGTGATTACAGTATGCAGGAGGATGTGCATTGGTTATAGTCAAACAGTTTGCTGTTTTATATAAGGGACCTGAGCATCTGCAGGTTTGGGTATCTTTGGGGTGTCCTGTACAACAATGTCTCCGGGATACTGAAGAATGACTGCATGTACATATACGTGGCACTCAGGTTAAGAAATAAAGCTAAAAATATATTCTGAAAACCATTGGTTTAAACCTTTATTTTACAGGTGAATAAACAGAAACAGGAGGAAAAACATCTTGCACAAGATCTAGCTAGTTGTGATGGGTGTCCTGACTCTCATTGCACTTGTCGCGTAATTTATAGAAACATGCTTTTTACACATGGGATGGCTTAGAAGCGCTGGAGGCAGTATCCAGAAACTTGTACTGTAGTTTGTTGGAAGGAATGCTACGTACCAGCCAAGTGCAAACAGACGTGACATAAAGGCAGAGTCAACTGAAAGGAGGGAGTACAGCATGTGCTACCTACATGGACATAATTAAGACCATAAGTAGCTCTTTCTGGTCCCAAAATATTCCCATTATTACTAGAGTAGCCATGCTTGCCAGCTTGCTGGGATAATCTCGTTTTATCTCTATTATCCTGGTGTGATTAACTTTCACTTTTAAAAGCGTCCCTGTTTAGACAATACGTTCCCAACATAGTGGGAATGACACCATTTCCTTTTTTTTCCACAGTAGCTTTATTCTTTTTTTAAAAATCTATTTTTAAAATTGAAATATAGTTAATTTATGATGTTGTGTTAGTTTCAGGTATACAGCAAACTGATTCAGTTATACACACATATGTATGTATATATATATACTCTATAAATATATATGTATATATTCTTTTTCAGATTCTTTTCCATTATAGGTTATTACAAAATATTGAATATAGTTCCCTGTGCTATACGGTAGATCCTTGTTGTTGATCAATTTTATATATAGTCATGTGTATCTGTTAATCACAACCTCCTAATTTATCCCTCACCCCACCTTTCTCCTTTTGCTAATCATGAGTTTGTTTTTACTGGATGACACCATTTCTTTATGTCATATAGGGTTTTCAGTTTCCAAAACCCATTACACTTACTCAATAGAAATATTATTTAGAAATCTAAAACCTCAAAAAACCTTACCATCTATTGGAAGCAATTAGCAAGACAGGATTTAATGAGTTTGAGGGAGACAATGAAAGACAGTCTTCCAAAGGGAAATCACAAGGCCACCAAAGGCAAACTCCTGCCACCTTCCACTGGTGCCAGAGCCCATTCCACTGTGAAGACTGGTCACCTGGAAGGTGCTGCAGGGCCAAGAGAACATTTCTTGCTCAACGGCTTTAATAGACAATTGCCTTCTCATTCTCTAAGCTGAAAAAGCCAATACAAGTTTAAAAGTACCACCAAGGCCTCAGGAACTATTTTCCTTTCTAGTAAAAAATTTTCATCAATGCTTTAATTGATTGTTTAATAGTTGCCCTTTTGAAATAATATCATATGTATTCAAAATTTTAATGTATTCATCAGGTTCCACCCTTATCTTTTCCTTACAATTTTTGTTGAAGAACTTGTGTAGCTTGACCTGTAGAGTTTCTCACACGCTGTTTAACACACACCTTTGTCCTGTGTGTCTCCTGTAAATTGGCAACTGGGTCCAAAGCCTGATCAGACTACAGGTGGTGGGGCGCTTTTCCATCAAGAGGCAAATACTGTCTGGTTGACTGTCATTTTGTGATGTTAGCTCATTGCCAAATTCAGAGGTCAGCAAACCTTTGTGAGACAAATCAGATCCAACTCCTGTTTTTGTAAATAGTTTTATCAGAACGCAGCTATGTTTATGTTTATACGTTGTTTGTATGTTGTCTATGGCAACTTCTGCTCCAAAACCAGGACTGAGTAGTTTTAACTGTGCTATGTGCCCTGCAAAGCCTACAGTATTTACTGTCTACCTCTTTATAGAAGGGTTTGCTGATCCTTGGCATAATTCATTGATTGTCATTTAAAACGACAATAATCCAATTGTGCGTATGTGTGTATGTGTCTGCGTAGTCTTTTAAAATACAAAATATTCCAAAATTCATACTGGTACCTCCAATTCTAATATAGGATTACAAACTTTTTACTTAAACTCATCTATATTTAAATCTTCTTTCTTAAACATTAAGAATCCTGGCCCTCAAAAACACAGGAATGATTGAATTTTAATATTTCATAATTACTCATCCACTTAATTCATATTATATAACAACCTAGCAGAAATAAATTAATGATTAATAATTTATTAATAATCTGATAAACATAATTTATCATTATAAACTACTATTAATTATAATTTATTAATATTATATACCTATTTCTATATATTATATATAAGATATACTTATAATTCTATAAATTATATATTTATATAAATTATACTTTATAATTTAATTTAATTTATAAAATTATTTAATTAAATAAAATTAAAAATAATAAATGTATCACCACCAAACGTGATTACAAAAGCAATTACATTTTTAAAAATATCTTCATTCATACAAGTATCTTCATTCTTGTAACATACTTTATTCTCTACCTTTTGAAATCAGCTATGTCTTAATGATTTTCTGTCTGCTGGATCAGTGCATTTCAGAAAGAGAGGTGTTGAAGTCTCCAACTTTAATAATAGATTCATCTATTTCTCCTTGAAGTTCTATCAGCTTTTGCTTCATGTATTTGGATGTTCTGTTGTTTAGCATATACTCATTAAGGATTACTATGTTTTCTTGGAGCACTGAGCCTTTTGTCATTAAGTAATGCCCCTCTCTATCCCTGATAACTTTGCTTGCTCTGAAGTCTGCATTATCTGCAATTAATATAGCTACTCCTGCTTTCTTTTGATTATTGTTAGCATGGTATAACTTTCTTTATCTGTTTACTTTTAATCTATATGTGTCTTTATATTTAAAGTGTGTTCCTTGATTTTTATTGAAGTTGGCAGAGTAGAAAGACCCTGAGCTCACCTCCTCTCATGGGCACACCAAAATTACAACTATTTACAGAACAACCATTGATGAAAGAGACCAGAACCTACCAGAAAAGATTTTCTACAACTAAAGATATAGAGAAGGAACCACAGCGAGACAGGTATGAGAGGTGGAGTTGAGATATAGTCAAAAAGAGAAAAAAGATAAAGTGGGTTTCTTATAGACAACATAGTTGGGTCTTGTTTTTTGATCCACTCTGACAATCTCATTCTTTCAATTGGTGTATTTAGACCATTGACATTTTAAGTGATTTTTGTTAGAGTTGGATTAATATCTACCATATTTGCTACTGCTTTCTGTTTATTGCCCTTGTTCTTTGTTCCTAGTTTTGTCTTCTACTCTTTTTCTGCCTTTTGTGGCTTTAACTGAGCATTGTATATAATTCCATTTTTTTTCTCCTAGCTTAGCATATCAGTTATACTTCTTTTTTTAACTTTTATTCATGGTGTCCTAGCTTTTGCAGTATACATTTACAACTAATCCAGGTCTATTTTTAAATAACACTATACTGCTTCATGGGTAATTCAACTATTTTATAATTACAAAATAATCCATCTCTTGCGTCATTGCTGTCATTCATTTCACTTATACATAAGTGTACATAAACATGTATGTGGATACATAATGGCATTGTCACTACTATTTTGAACAAAATGTTATCTGTTAGATCTATTGAGAATAAGAAAAATAAAAGTTTTTATTCTACCTTCACTTATTCCTTCTCTGATGCTCTTTTTTTTTTTTTTTTTTTTAATGTAGACCCTTTTTTTCATTTTTCCTGAAGAACTTCTTTTAACATTTCTTATAAGGTAGGTCTACTGGCAAAAAATTCCCTCCATTTTTGTTTTTCTGAGAAAGTGTTTATTTCTCCTTCATTTTTTAGGGATAATTTTTCAGGGTACAGAATTCTAAGTTGGTGGGGTTTTTTTTTTCTCTCAGCACTTTAAATATTTCATTCCACTCTTTTTTTGGCTTGCATGGTTTCTGAGACGAATTCAGATGTAATTCTTTGTTCCTCTATAGGTAAGGTGTTTTTTTACTCTGGCTTCTTTCAAGACTATTTTTTCATCTTTGAATTTCTACAGTTTGAATATAATATGCCTAGGTGTATTTTTTTCCCCTGCATTTATCCTGCTTGGTGTTCTCTGAGCTTCCTGGTTTGGTGTTGACTTTATTTTGGGGAAATTCTGTCTTTTTTTTTCAAACATATCTTCTGTTCCTTTCTCTGCTTTCCTTCTGGTATTCCAATTATGCGCATCACAGCTCTTACATATTCTGTTCCATTTCATTGTCTTTTTTCTCTTCATTTTTTTATTTTGGAAGTTTCTATTGAGATATCCTCAAACTCAGAGGTTCTTTCCTTAGCCATGTTTAATCTACTAATAAGCCCATTATAGGCAGTCTTCATTTCTCATATAGCATTTCTTTTTGATTCTTTCTTAGACTTTCCACCTCTCTGCTTACATTGCCCATTATTTCTTGCATTCTATTTGTTAAAGCCCTTAGTATATTAATTATAGTTATTTTAAATTCCCAGTGATAATTCCAATATTGCTGCCATATCTGAGTCTGGTTCTGATCTGTTCAAACTTTGTTTTTTGCTTTTCAGTATGTTTGTAATTTTTTCTTGATAGCTATACATGGTATACTGGGTAAAAGGAACTGCTGTAAATAGACCTCCAGTAATGTTGTGGTTATATGTAGGAGAGGGGGCGCATTCCCATGATTAGGTCTCCGTCTTTTGTGAGTCTGTGATTCTGAACTATGAACTTCACACAGGCTTCTCAGTCCACCTCCCCCCCACCCCTTTTTAAATGGGCCAGGATGGCTAGTGTCAGCTGGTGTGGGTATTTCTCTTTTCTCACTTAGGTTAGGCTTTGATAAAGTCCCAATAGTTTAGGCTCTAGTAAGCTATAAAATAGTTTCTCCTGAGGGAAAACATTTTTAAGAAAAACAGAATGCTCTGGTGTATTTCAAAATGGTTCCTTTTCCCCTCCCCCAGCCTGAAGCCCAAGGGGATTTTTTTTTTTTTTTTTTTCCTGATATTCTCTTTAAGGACCTAGCCAAGCTCCTGGAGGTAAAACTCACAGTGGTGTCAGCAATCCCAGCACTCCCTTGCACCCCCATGACCAGGCCCCCTGTGGAGTTTTTCTCTTTCAGATTTGTCCACACTGAGCCCCCAGCAATTCATCAATTACAGTTCAGGTCTCCTACTCCTGGCACTGGTTCCCACAGAAGTTTGTGGGTTTCTGCTCTGGTAAATTGTGACTCTCTATATCACTTGTTTTTCACTCCAGTCTTGGGGGTAGCAGTTTGCCCTGTGACCATTTCGCTGGTGGATCTAAGAAGAATTGTTGATTTTTCAGTTTGTTCAGTTCTTTACTCATTGTTAGGACAAAGTGATGACTTTCAAGTTCCTTACATGCTGGACTAGAGACTGGAAGTCTGTTCCCTATCTTTTAACCCTCATTTGTCTTAGGACTAAAGTAGGCATGTATTTAACAATCATCCCCATTCCATCTACTAATTTTGGTTTCCTGAAGATACTTTTCGAAGTGTTTTCTCAGAATAAGCACAGAGTCAAGATCCTCTTAGTTCTTACGTATTGCTAACTGTTTGTACCTTTTATTTTGAAAAGTAAGTTTCACTTGTTAAAAATCTTTGGATCACGTCTTCTTTTGTTGAATATCTTAAATATGTTCCTCCATTTTCTTCAGGCATATCACAGTGCTGACCAAAAGTTTAATGGTAACTAAGGCTTGCAGACCATCGGTGATCTTTGATAATTTCTTTCTCCCGCGGTCCATGTCTTGTTTAATCCTCTCCTCTTGAGTGGATAGAACCTATGACTAGTTTCCAACCAATAGAATATGGCAAAGGTGATGGGATTAGGTCACTTTTTAAAAAAAATAAATTTATTTATTTGGGCTTCCCTGGTGGCGCAGTGGTTGAGAATCTGCCTGCTAATGCAGGGGACACAGGTTCGAGCCCTGGTCTGGGAAGATCCCACATGCCGCGGAGCAGCTAGGCCTGTGAGCCACAACTACTGAGCCCGCGCGTCCGGAGCCTGTGCTCCGCAACAAGAGAGGCCGCGATAGTGAGAGGCCCGCGCACCACGATGAAGAGTGGCCCCCGCTTGCCACAACTAGAGAAAGCCCTCGCACAGAAACGAAGACCCAACACAGCCAAAAATAAAAATAAATAAATTAAAAGAAGGCTCAACATTAAAAAAAAAAGTTATTATTTTATGGCTGCATTGGGTCTTTGTTGCTGCATGCGGACTTTCTCTAGCTGAGGTGAGTGGGGACTACTCTGTTGTGGTGTGCGGGCTTCTCATTGCGGTGGCTTCTCTTGTTGTGGAGCACGGGCTCTAGGCGTGCGGGCTTCAGTAGTTGTGGCTCGAGGGCTCTAGAGCGCAGCCTTAATAGTTGTGGCACATGGGTTTAGTTGCTCCGCGGCATGTGGGATCTTCCCGGACCAGAGCTCGAACCCGTGTCCCCTGCACTGGCAGACAGATTCTTAACCACTGCACCACCAGGGAAGTCCCTGGTATTAGGTCACTTTAAATAAGGTTCCAATTTGGCAGATTGAAGCAAGGGGCTTTTCCTTGCTGACTTTGAGGAAGTAAGTTCTCATGTTGTGAGAGGGCCTATGGAGAAGGTCACATGACAAGAACTATAGGCAGCTTCTAGGAGCTGAGAGAGACCCCTGTCCAAAGGTCAGCAAGAAAATGGAGACTTCAGTTATACATCCTCAAGGAACTGAATTCTGCTAACAATCTGAATGATTTTGAGAGCATTTCCCCCAAGTCAAGCATCTAGTTTAGAACATAGCCTAGGCTATACCTTGATTTCAGCCTTGTGAGATCATGTCTACAGGACTCAGTTAAGGCATGGAGCAGAGGAGCCAGAGAGCATGGTGGACACACCTGAGCAGAGGGGAGTCATTTGGGGGAGGAGGGACAGAAGCCAAGAGGAGAAAATAATGATAACACCAGAGTGTCTGGATAAGCTTACATTTTGTTCAATGGAAAAGGATGGCAAGAATATAAAGTGGAATTAATTAGACCAGGATTGGCAAACTTTTTTTAGTAAAGAGACAGACAGTAAATATTTTAGGCTTCTGGGCCATATGGTCTTGGTCACAACTGTTCAACTTTGTCATTGTAGTTCAAAAGCAGCTACAGATAATACATAAATGAATGGGCATGTCTGTGTTCCAATAAAACTTTATTGATAAAAAAGGAAGGTGGGCCAGATTGGCAGGTGGGCTATAGTTTGCTAACCCTTGTGTTATATTCAAGGTGCTGAAAGGAATTTCTTTTTAAAATCATTTTCAGAGGAAATTTCAAACCAAGTAATCAGAAGAGTCTAAAAAATCCCCATGTATCATCGTCCAGTCTCCATAATAAAGAACCTTCTGCCATTCTTGTTTCATCGATACCTCAGTCTAACTCTACTCAAATTTTTTTATAGATTTCTTTGTATTCATACTTGAAATGCACAAATATTAGCTATAAAATTTTAAGAAATAGATGCACCATGTAACTCACATGCTTGTCACAGCATAGAACTTTAGAAATGGCTGTTTTTAAAAAGTTGTCTTAGTGCCAGTACCTCCTGTGGCCTATCAGAGACTCCATGGTGCTAGCCAACCATAGCCTTTTATGTGGTTTCTCAATAAAAAGTTGATGATAACTTATTAGAATGGATCCAAGGGCATCCTGGCTTAAAATATAAGATAGAAACAGCCATTGTTGGGAGTAGAACTAGGGTCTCTCAGAGTAACCCACTATAGCCTTGATCAAAGGCTTCTGAAACATTGTAGCTCAACGTGGCATGCAGTAATTCACCTAGTTCATTTGGTTGATATGACAGCTTTCGACTTGTCAAGGGGTTGGATACTAGTCTCAGATTTGACCTACCTGCTGACTGCTTCAAAGATATCTATGTTGCCCTGCTTTCCCTTAATAACGAGTGACCCATTTAGAGGCAGGCCAATTCTTCATTTGATTTACCAGAGCAAGTTGTTTATAACTTAGTGGAGAGTTAGGCTTTGGTAAACTGAGCTCTATCAGATGCTCTATCAGATGCATGATGGGACTTTTCCTGATTGTCCCTAAGGCCTATGACGGAGAGGGAGGCTGTGAAGGATAGGAGGGCTTCACCAACAGACCCCTTTCACTCCTTCAGATCTCTGGTTTCAAGTTAAAACTCTCACAATATCTTCCTTGCACTAACACTAATACACCTTTCTTAGAGATCAGAGAAATGTTTAGACTTAAAAAGATCATCTTGTTTACTCCTTTATTATTTCAAGGTTGGAACTGAGACCCTGAGACATTATTTTCTCCATTTCATTGAACAAGTTATTATCAGAACCAAGTAAAATAACCTGAAGCCCTGTTGTCTTTCCACTCTATCAAATAGATAAATAGGTCAAATAGAGAGTCATCCATGTCGAAGGGATAAAGGCTATTTATTGCCATAGGGATAGCAGAGTAAACATTCCCTGATGAGGTGATAGAAATAGTCTCCTTTTCTCTGGCCTACTAATGTCCTGACTCTAGCATTTGTGAGGGTAGAAGAGGTGAGGAAGTCTGACATGCCCAGTTGGGCAAAGGGGATAAAGAGCAGAGGCTCGTAGGCAGAGAGGCAGAGAGAAGGGGAAGGACACCTGCTTGCCCCATCTGCCAGGCCATCTCCCTCTCAGATGTTCCTATAATCAAGGCTCTGTCCCAACATCCACTAACTAGAAAGCACTGTAACTTGCATCGCAGGGGCAAGTTGATGTCAAGTACTTATTCTCCTAATAAGGCAATGAGTACAGAAGAGCCCTAAAACTTTAGCTTTGGTAAATTCTGATTTTGTGGCTTGAGGGAGGTATACTAGAGAGAAATGTCTGCTTAAGCATACTTTTACTCCCATAGTGATTATTTTGTGTGGAATCCTTTATGGAAATTGCTCGCCTCCTCCATGCCCAATTTTCAGAAGTTTGACAGAGATGAATTGAATATTATTTCAAATGTTTTTATAAAGGCAAAATGAAATCTGGTCAACAAAAACTAAACTAAAGGAAAAAAGACGCTCAAGGAAAATTGTCCCTCTTCAATAAAAGTCCTACAACACATGTTTAGTCTCATTAATCACCAAATTATAAATATTTTAGTTTAAGTTTGCAACCGTTTCAAAATCCCAGCTGTGCCTAGCTCATTAAAAATAATTTTATTTAATTAAAGCTAATTTTTAATCAGCCTCTTAAGTATTCATGAGAGGCTCCTGAATCAATCAGTAATTTACAAATTTTATTGTTCAATTTGATAAAGATTAATTTATCCATGCCTTCAAAGATAATACATTTGCAATTAAAAAGTCAAAGCTAAATCAAAAATAAAAATTGGTTTGATTTAATTTTTTTGTTTTCATTGTTTTATTGAAATATAGTTGATGGACAGTATTACATAAGTTACAGGTGTACAACATAATGATTCAAAAGTTTTAAAGCTTGTATTCCATTTATAGTTACTAGAAAATACTGGCTATATTCCCTGTGTTGTACAATATATGCTTGTAGATTATTTATTTCATACACAATAGTTTGTACCTCCTCTACCCTTATCTTGACCCTCCCCTCTTCCCTCTCCTCACTGGTAACCACTAGTTTGTTCTCTTTATTAGTGAGTCTGCTTCTTTTTTGCTATCGTCACTAGTTTGTTTTAGTTTTTAGATTCCACATATAAGTGATATCATACAGTACTTGTATTTCTCAGCCAGACTTATTTTACTTAACATAATACCCTTCAGATCCACCCATGTTGTTGCAACTGGCAAAATGCCATTATTTTTTATGGCTGAGTAGTATTCCATTGTGTCCCTTGTATGTATACACACACACACATATCACAACTTCCTTATCCATTCTTCTGTTGATGGACACTTAGGTTGCTTTCATATCTTGGCTATTGTAAATAATGATGCTATGAACATTAGGGTGCATGTATGATTTCGATTTACTTCTGATATTTGTAACTGAAACATACACCATTAGTGCCCACCACATCCTAGATATTACCATTTCAGTGCTCTCAGTTCACTTCCATCTGCCAGTATCAGCACTTATATGCCTGAGAGTTTTTCTCAGAAGCCAACTCTATCATGTATATCACAGATCAGTGGTACCATTATCTCCCAGCTCCAGGAGTAGACCTCAACCAATGACTCTTGAGTGTGTCAATGTGAACATCCCAATTCCTGCATCCCAAGGGTGGGAATCAAAGGGTAGAAGTAAGAGTGACCTCATTTACCATTACTCCTAGTAATGCACTTGACTGATTGAGACTCCCATCACAGCAACTTCAGGTTCTGTTGGTCTAGAGATCCTGATGTCAAGTGGAAAGATATTTCTACCAGGAGTATATAGTAAGAGTTACACTAAACTAAAATTTGGTTACCATCTAGTCGTTTTGTGTTCATCATGCCAGTTGATTGGTAATTGCTGGGATAATTGACTTGATTATCAAGAGGAAACAACGTTACTGTTACTTAAGTGGGCAGAGAGAAGTATTTCTAAAAATCGGGAGATCTACCAGGATTTACATTTGATGCTTCCATGTCTAGTAATAGACGTAAATGGACCTCTGCAGAAACAAAGGCCTGATAAATGCAGTTACTAATAGCATCTACCTCATTGGTATATTATCAGAATAAGTAAGTTAATATTTGTGAAGTATTTAGAATATTGCCTGACAAAGAAGTTACAAATAGACCACTGGAACAGAATCGAGAGCCTATAAACCCAAGCATATAGGATGATCAACAAATATTTGACAAAGGATCCAAGAATACTCGATAGAGAAAAGACAGTCTCTTCAGTAAATGGTGCTGAGAAACTGGATATTCACATGTAAAAGAATGAAACTTGACCCCTATCGTATAACACTCACAAAAAGTAGCTCCAGATACATTGACTTAGACATGGGTCTTGGTAATGATTTTTTAAAAATCACATGTAAATCACAAGCAACAAAATAAAAAATAAACCAGTGGGATTATATCAAACTAAAAAGTTCCTGGACAGTGAAAGAAACCGTCAACAAAGTGAAAGACAACCTATAAAATGGAAAAAAATATTTGCAAATTATATATTTAATAAAAGGTTAATATCCAAAATATATAAAGAGCTCATACAACTCAATAGTAAAAAACCAAATAATCCAATTAAAAAATGGAGAAAGGACCATAATAGACATTTCTCCAAAGAAGATAAACAAATGGCCAACAGGTACACAAAAAGATGCCCAGCATTGCTATCATTAGGGAAATGCAAATTAAAACCACAAAGAGATATCACCTCACACTTGTTAGAATGGCTGTCATCAAAAAGACAAGAGAATAAATCATGGCATAGATGTAGATAAAAGACAACCCTTGTGTACTGTTGGAGGGTTTGTAAATTGGTGCAGCCACTATAGAAAACAGTATGGAGGTTCTTTAAAAGATTAAAAATAGAAATAAATACCATAAGATCCAGCAATTCCACTTCTGGGATATCTGCACTCTCCTTGTTCAGAGCAGCATTATTTACAATAGCCAAGACTTGGAAATAACCTAAGAGTCCACTGACGGATGAATGGATAAAAAAGTTGTGAGATACACACACACACACACACACACACACACACACACAATGGAATATTTTTCAGCCATAGAAAATGAGGAAATCCCACCATGTGCAACAACATGGATGCACCTTGAAGGCATTATGCTTAGTGAAATAAGTCAGACAGAGAAAGATACGTACTGTCTGGTCTCACATATGTGGAATCTTAAAAAAAAAAAAAAATATATATATATATATATGTGTTAAAATAAAATAATATTTAAAGTTTCCTTTTTCTTTGGAGGAAGTAATGGTAGATTTATATTTAAAACTGTTTTTAAAACAAAAATTTAGAAAGTGATATTTTCTGGCTATGTTAAAGTTATTGGCATTCTTGAATGAGGGAGATTTTTGTTGGAAATAACTTGATACATAATACTAACTAAAATAAATCTACGTCCAATTTTTTTTTGCTGAGTAGTGAAAAAAATAACATGTTGGCTTCTATTTCATGTGCAAATTATCAAATAAACAAGTGAATTAAAGCGCTAAGACTGGCTTCATCATGCATTGTTGGTTAGACCTTAAACTCAATATTGAGGATCCAAGTTACTTAGAATTTCACAGCAAGTTTAAATATGCTGTGAACTTGGCAGTTTCTTTTGTTGCTTTCTCCCTGCAGGTCCAAGATGGAGATGGCTCTCAAGGCATAAAAATACTTTTGCATGTTGCAGGCATAGGGGATTTAAAATATATGTTTTGGAAACCTTTCTCTAGCAAGTGGTAAGATTCGATATGCCAAGAGTCTCAGAGGGCTTGGGTAAGAGTCTTTAATTAGAAGTTTTTCTATTCTAGAGCAAAAAAATACTAGATTCAATTTCATATGTTAGTTGTAGAGTTACAGGAAAACTCTGGAACATTATTCAGGGCAATCTCTGTCCTCATTTAGACATAGCCCCAGAGATAAAATCTGCTTGTTGTAAACTCAGACTTAACTCCTGTGACTTCAGTTGACAGTTGATAAGTTGACTTTAGTGTGGCAAGCCAGGCTCAGTTTGATTTATTGTGTGACCCTGGTTGCTGGCACAGAAGAAAGTTGATTTGACTTGTTTTGGTTGCCTCCTGACAAGGTTTTCGCAACTTCATTCCTAGCCAAGCATCTGAGCTACTTTCTTTCCCCTGTTGTTTTCAAGCATGCTACACTGGCAGCTTTATCAATACATATTTTTCCTCTTTTCCAGAGATACTGCTATTTCATTCCACCACTAAATTAAAGCATCCAGTTACATGAGGATTTTCCCTCATTTCCTCTGGCGTTTTTTCCTTAGCACTGGATCTCCTGGGACCTTAACCAAAGCTAGTGATGACTTCTATTTACATATGGATGGTATGACCATGAGATTTTTTTGCCAAGCTTTAATTAATGTTTTTTTTCTTTTTTTTCTGATTTCAAAAGCAACATAGACTTATAGTGGAAAACACTATGAAATATGAGATATAAAAATGGAAAGTCATCCATTATTCCATCCCTGAGAAGTTTTATGTATGTTATTATAGATTTTTTTTTTTCCCTATGGGACTACTTTAAAAGGGATTCTATTATATATTCTCTTTTGCTACTTGAATTGTCCATCATACTCATCATGGTCCTATAGAATATCTACAAAGCTATAATGTTTGTTACTCTCTGAAAGGATGTGGATTTGTTTAATTATTCTTTACTAGGATTTCTTTGGATTGCTTTTTCCCCTTCTAAATAAATTCACTACTTTTCTATTACAAGAGGACACCTAGTTTCAGTAAGGAGATTCCTTCATTGAATTCTGGATTAAGACATAGTGTTAAAAATACACACACGTACACACACACATATACAGTCAGTATTAAAATATTTAAGAATAGTTCAACGTAGGTATTGACCAATCAAAACAAATGTCAGCCCTGAGAAATCTGTTTTCTACAGTTAATATGTTAACTGATGCACAAACACAAAAGAGACAAACTTTAGACAACAAACACAACTTATGTGAAAGTTAACCGCCCAAAGGTAATGTCTGGCTTCATTAACTCTCTCAACTTTTTCCATTACAACTTATCCTAATCCTTACCTTTCTCTCTTTATAAACCTTAGCTGAACATGTAACTCTTGTATTAGCTGTAGCCTCATGCTTAATTTGGTTCCCAAACCAAAACTCTTTTAACCCCAGTCCACTGACTTTTCTTTTTGAGAACTTTGTCATTTTCCCTTTGGACAGTGGTTCTCAAAAGCTTGATATTTGCCTCCCATGGGACACTGGAGAGGTCTGGAGACATTTTTGGTTGTCCCACTGGGGGAAAGGCAGTGCTCCTGGCATCTAGGAGGTAAAGACAGGGATGTTGTTAAGTGCCCTATAGTACACAGGACAGGCCCCACAAAAAAAGATCTGACCCAAATTCTCCATAGCACTGCTTTAGGTTGAGGGTATCAGCTCACTGCCTCCAAGATGATCTTCAAGGTAGTTGGTAAACACTGTGCACAAACAACCACAGCCCCAGAAGATTTGTACTTGATAACTCACTTTGTTTTTCTCCTCAGAATAATTGAATTGTGTAGCTGCTTTGAGAAGCTCTAGCAATGCTTAGTGACTGACTGATTCTCTCAGCATGTTAGGTCTTGAATTATGTTCCCTCCTTCCCCATACTCACATGTTGAAATTCTAACCCCTAGTACTTCAGAATGTGACCTTATTTGGAAATAGGGTCATTGCAGATGTAATTAGTTCAGATGAGGTCTTTATTTTTTTACATCTTTATTGGCGTATAATTGCTTTACAATGGTGTGTTAGTTTCTGCTCTATAACAAAGTGAATCAGTTATACATATACATATGTTCCCATATCTCTTCCCTCTTGAGTCTCCGTCCCTCCCACCCTCCCTATCCTACCCCTGCAGGCGGTCACAAAGCACCGAGCTGATCTCCCTGTGCTGTGTGGCTGCTTCCCACTAGCTATCTACCTTACGCTTGGTAGTGTATATATGTCCATGCCTCTCTCTCGCTTTGTCACAGCTTACCCTTCCTGCTCCCCATATCTTCAAGTCCATTCTCTAGTAGGTCTGTGTCTTTATTCCTGTCTTACCTCTAGGTTCTTCATGACATTTTTTTTTCTTAAATTCCATATATATGTGTTAGCATACGGTATTTGTCTTTCTCTATCTGACTTACTTCACTCTGTATGACAGACTCTAGGTCTATCCACCTCCAGATGAGGTCTTTAGGATGGGCCCTAATCCAACATGACTGGCGTCCTTAGAAATTTTCCCACAGACACATGCACAGGGTGAACACTGTGTGAAAATGAAGGCAGAGATCAGGGTCATGTTTTGACACGCTAAGGAATGCCAAAGATTGCCAGTAATCCGCCAGAAACTTTGGTACTTTGTTACTGTTTCCTGCTGGGTTAGGTTTCATTTAAAGAGTGCTACTTAAAATACATGTTAAAGACGGAAACTTAGAGAAATAAAACAGAATTTAACTCATTATGTTTCTTATAAAGCTTCTTCCTCTATCTTCTAAGAAGTTATTGTGTTAGGAGTTGTTTTCTCTCAATACTGTCTTAATCTTTCTTATCTTCCATTTTTACCCCTCAGCCTCTGCTTCTAAGGATGTCCCTTCAAAATCTCCTACTTAGACCCAACAAATCCTTTTCCTCTTTTACATTCTATATCCTTTTTTCTACTAAAGGAAATTCTTTGTTTTTAGCATGCTATGTTTTTAGCTCATACACTTTTGATACTTTTTTTGGAACCACTACATGACATGCTTGTGACTGCTCTTCATTTCCAGCCATCATCCTACCCACTTGCTTCCATCTATCATTCATTTCAAATCCTGACCTTTTTAATCTATGTATGCAGAGTTTGATTTTCCCAAAAGCCTAACTTAAAACATACTATCTACCTTCCACTTACAACAATTCATATAAATATTATCACATTATTCTAAACTTTCTTTTCCTCCTGGACATATAATTCCAAACTGTTACCCTTAAAACCACTTTTAATATAATTTTTTATTATATAAGAACACACATGAGTAATATACAAAATATAATGAAATATATATTAAAATTTGGATAAACAGACTATTTCAACATTAAGGGAGATTGAGGTAGTCCCCATTCCCCTTTTCTGCCATTTTACAAATAAGGAAGCTAAACCAGAATGTAGCATTTGTGAGATAGTTTTGTGTATATGGAAGGTGCAGGAGGAGGAGAAAAGGAGATGGAAAAGATGGGGGTTTAAGACAAGTGATGAGGAAGGGAGAGCAGGAAGTCAACTCCATGGCTGAGAAAAAGTCGCAAAGGAGGAAGTGAAAGCAACGGAGTTTGAGCTCCCATCTCCCATCATCAAGTACTGTGTCTTTTCCCACTACGTCACAGCTCTGGAAATTCCTATCTACAATTAAAGTAAGGGGATTTGTTTAGGGAAGATTTGAATTTTCCCCAGCAGTGAGAAAAGTTAACAGTTTATAGAAATCACCCATTCTTTTTTCTGGATTGACATAGTTGTGTGTGGCCAGCACATGGCTCGGAGATTGACATGTCTAAATCTGTTTGTTTCTGATGCTTCAAGGAGTCTTTAATAACTAAAGAAGGGTCCTTTGTTTTTGCTTAGAAGATGAAAGCAAACATAACGACTCACAGAATTTTTCAGGAGTTGGTGAAGTCTGCTGCAGTATAATTTATCCATAACAATGCCAACCTTGAAATAGCATTGCTTTCCTCTGTTTTCTTTGGAAAATTAGAATTTTGTCTGCAGAAAATAGATATGAATCAAGTACAAGAGCTAATGATTAAGTAGAAATGATGAGCCTATTTTTCAGACTCAAACATTTTGGAAGTTTTTTGTTTTTATAGAAATCCGACTTCGTCACTTTACTGAAAATCAAGAGTATAATTAAGCTAATTAACATTTTAAAATCCAATTGGAGCAGAAGTTTTAACTCTCTTAAGAGAGCTATAACTACAGATATTCCAATTATATGCTAATAATCAAACGTTTTCAAAACACTTTTGTGAAGGAACTCTACTTAGCCACACTGTTCTTATTAGTTTCAAATTATTTTCCATACAAGAAAGTAATAAAATTATACATCTTAAAGTATTCCAGAACCAACTCTCCATCCCTACCTAATTGGTAGACATCAGAAAGTTTTACATTATCAATTAAAACATAATGAGCACATATTCCTAGACATATATAGGTGCACTCAACTTTTTTGCATATTTTTTTCTGGGCACTAAGATGTTACAAACAGTGGAAGAGTGATGATTGAGGTAACTTAATGCACTTAAATGGTTTATCGAGGTTCCATGTCAAGACAACTTGTTGAAGAATATTATAACTTTTTCTTTAGTCCAGGAAAACACAGAAGTATTTGCAACTTATTTCTGAGAAATGAGTGCAACTTATGGTAAATGTGACACAAATATCAGATTTGTATATACTGGTAGTCTTTGTTCAGAGGTGTGGGACCATAAAATGACAATGCGTGTTGAAATTGCACAAATGATCTTAATAATCAATGGGAAAAATTATGATTGCACCATTACCTTCAAACATTTTTGTCAAAACATGAAGAACTCCCTTATGTTGCTTATAAATATATAGAGAAATGGAAAAAACAGTAATACTAATATTTATTTAGTACATTGTAATTTAAAACATTACAACATTGAGAATTATGTTACATTTATTTGCAAAGTCTTATCCAAAGTATTTTGAACAGTACTTGCTTTTTCCTTCTCGTCCTAGAATGTATTTTTTTTTATTGAAGTATATTGATTTACAATGTTGTGTTTCAGGTGTACAGCACAGTGATTCAGTTATAAATACATATATATACATACATATTCTTTTTCAGATTCTTTTTCCTTATAGGTTATTATAAAATATTGAGTATAGTTCCCTGTGCTTTACAGTAGGTCTTTATTGGTTATCTGTTTTATTTATAGTAGTGTGCATATGTTAATCCCAACATCCTATAACTTATGACATGGAGAGAGCATCTTTTCTCCACTTTGGTGACTCAGTATGAGTATGGATCAGCTTCCAGCATTTTCTCTTCTGTACTTTCAATGTCATAAAATACCCACTAGAATTCCCTTAATGGGAATTTTTCTGCCTGTGTCACTTCTTCTGGGCCATCTCTTTGTCACAATCACTTTCCCCATTAATGTCGCTAAGGTCACCTTCGCTAAGTTCCTTTGTTGCATGGCTGGAATCTCTGGAACAACGGAGGTGTCAACATCCCCATTGTCTAATCACATCCAAATTCACTTTCAGTGTGATCACTTTCTGTACTTTCATCTGTTGGTCAGTTTCCTCTTTTGACTGTCCATTTTTGTAAAATGGGAGTCAAGGAGGCAACACAGACAAATGCTGTCCTGTTTTTGCGTGACTGAATAACAGATGTGCAGGAGCCAATCACTGACAGGCCTGGAAAAGAATGATGAGATTGGTTACTGATCAAGATGTGCATCTATGTAGTGATGTGTGGTCTAAAGAGCTAGCACCAAAGTGTTTATGCAATTATTCACATTTAATATATCATAGTGACTAAAATTTGAAAAGTGGTGTTGGAGGACTGGTGTTATTTAACTAAACCGTGGTAATTAAAATTTGTGCATATCATAACTGTGTAAAATAGAGACTACCTGTATTAACCAAGCAGGTCAATTACAAATTATAGAAGGAATTGCATACTTTGTGGGAAAACACAAATTTTCATAATATATCGTATATATATATATATATATATATATATATGGTATATATATGTATCAACATAAATTCATAGATTAAACAATAAGGAGAAAGAGTTTATTCTCTGCACAATTCCTGCAGTGGAGGCGGAAACCTACCAGCTTTTGGGCCAGGGGAACGAGAAGACTGAAGCCAGGGAAATGTGGCTTCTGAAAGGAGTATGGGGATCCCAGAATGGAAAGAGCCAGAGAAGGGATTCAAAAATTCTGTCTGTCTACAGAGCTGACTCATCTCTGGTCCATGCTCTGTTGAACAGAGCAACTCAACTAAAGAGAAAAAGTCTGAAGAGAGATTGGAGCTGCTGCCCCCAAATCAGAATCTCAATGTAAGCCCTGCCAAAATCTTGCCCACTAAAATGAAAGATACCACATGTGCAAGTCTATTCATAGGGGAACGAAAGCCTGCCTGAGAAAGATGCAACATAAAGGAAAGGTTGACCAAAAGTTGAGTAGAGTTACCTTCCTGATGATACTACATGGGCACCTGGACCCAGTCACACCTCCCCGTGAACATTCCCATTGTGAACCAGTAACTTTCCTATTTGACTTAAGCCTCTTTGATTTGGAGTGATTCCATTTGTAGGCAGAATCTTTGTGTCCTTTACCCATCAAGGTTTAACTGGAGTTTATGAAATTTACAATCCTGAGGAAATGGAATGCAACACACACATTAGGATAATACCCCTTAAACCCACGGATTTCAATAAGCCCAAGATTAACCTTTAATCTATGGAGAATTAGACCCTAACACTAGCATTTCTTTTATGTGAAAGCTAAGTAGAAATTTTAGGCTTACAGCTAGAACAATTTTTAATTTAGGGCACTAGAAAATAAAATGCCATATCTTTTTTTTTTTAACATCTTTATTGTGTATAATTGCTTTACAATGGTGTATTAGTTTCTGCTTTTTAACAAAGCGAATCAACTATACATACACATATATTCCCATATCTCCTCCCTCTTGCGTCTCCATCCCTCCCTCCCTATCCCACCCCTCTAGGTGGTCACAAAGCACCGAACTGATCTCCCTGTGCTATGCGGCTGCTTCCCACTAGCTATCTATTTTACATTGGATGGTGTATTTATGTCCATGCTACTCTTTCACTTTCCCAGCTTACCCTTCCCACTCCCCGTGTCCTCAAGTCCATTATCTATGTCTGCATCTTTATTCCTGTCCTGCCCCTAGGTTCTTCAGAACCATTTTTTTTTTTTTTGGATTCCGTATATATGTGTTAGCATACGGTATTTGTTTTTCTCTTTCTGACTTACTTCACTCTGTATGACAGATTCTAGGTCCATCCACCTCACTACAAATAACTCAATTTCGTTTCTTTTTATGGCTGAGTACTATTCCACTGTATATATGTGCCACATCTTCTTTATCCATTCATCTGTCGATGGACACTTAGATTGCTTCCATGTCCTAGCTATTGTAAATAGAGCTGCAATTAACATTGTGGTGCATGACTCTTTGTGAATTATGGTTTTCTCAGGGTATATGCCCAGTAGTGGGATTGCTGGGTCATATGGTAGTTCTATTCTTAGTTTTTTAAGGAACCACCGTACTGTTCTCCATAGTGGCTGTATTAATTTACATTCCCACCAACAGTGCAAGAGTGCTCCCTTTTCTCCACACCCTCTCCAGCATTTATTGTTTGTAGATTTTTGATGATGGCCATTCTGACTGATGTGAGGTGATACCTCATTATAGTTTTGATTTGCATTTCTCTAATTATTACTGATGTTGAGCATCCTTTCATGTGTTTGTTGGCAATCTGTATATCTTCTTTGGAGAAATGTCTGTTTAGGTCTTCTGCACATTTTTGGATTGGGTTGTTTGTTTTTTTGTTATTGAACTGCATGAGCTGATTGTAAATTTTGGAGATTAACCCTTTGTTAGCTGCTTCATTTGCAAATACTTTCTCCCATTCTGAGGGTTGTCTTTTCATCTTGTTTATGGTTTTCTTTGCTGTGCAAAAGCTTTTAAGTTTCATTAGGTCCCATTTGTTTATTTTTGTTTTTATTTCCATTTCTCTAGGAGTTGGGTCAAAAAGGATCTTGCTGTGATTTATGTCATAGAGTGTTCTGCCTATGTTTTCCTCTAATAGTGTCTTGATAGTGTCTGGCCTTACATTTAGGTCTTTAATCCATTTTGAGTTTATTTTTGTGTACGGTGTTAGGGAGTGTTCTAATTTCCTTCTTTTACATGTAGCTGTCCAGAAAGAGGCTGTCTTTTCTCCACTGTATATTCTTGCCTCCTTTATCAAAGATAAGGTGACCAAATGTGCGTGGGTTTATCTCTGGGCTTTCTATTTGTTCCATTTATCTATATTTCTGTTTTTGTGCCAGTACCATACTCTCTTGATTACTGTAGTTTTGTAGTATAGTCTGAAGTCAGGGAGCCTGATTCCTCCAGCTCCATTTTTCATTCTCAAGATTGCTTTGGCTATTTGGGGTCTTTTGTGTCTCCATACAAATTGTGACATTTTTTTTCTAGTTCTGTGAAAAATGCCAGTGGTGGTTTGATAGGGATTGCACTGAATCTGTAGATTGCTTGGGTAGTAGAGTCATTTTCACTATGTTGAGTCTTCCAATCTAAGAACATGGTATATCTCTCCATCTATTTGTATCATCTATAATTTCTTTCATCAGTGTCTTATAGTTTTCTGCATACAGGTCTTTTGTCTCTCTAGGTAGGTTTATTCCTAGATATTTTATTCTTTTTGTTGCAATGGTAAATGGGAGTGTTTCCTTAATTTCCCTTTCAGATTTTTCATCATTAGTGTATAGGAATGCAAGAGATTTTTGTGCGTTAATTTTATATCCTGCTACTTTACAAAATTCATTGATTGCTCTAGTAGTTTTCTGGTAGCATCTTTAGGATTCTCTATGTATAGTATCATGTCATCTGCAAACAATGACAGCTTTACTTCTCCTTTTCCAATTTGGATTCCTTTTATTTCTTTTTCTTCTCTGATTGCTGTGGCTAAAACTTCCAAAACTATGTGGAATAATAGTGGTGAGAGTGGACAACATTTTCTTGTTCCTGATCTTAGAGGAAATGGTTTCAGTTTTTCAGCATTGAGAGCAATGTTGGCTGTGGGTTTGTCATATATGGCCTTTATTATGTTGAGGTAAGTTCCCTCTATGCATACTTTCTGGAGGGTCTTTATCATAAATCAGTGTTGAATTTTGTTGAAAGCTTCCTCTGCATCTATTGAAATGATCATATGGTTTTTCTCCTTCAGTTTGTTAATATGGTTTATCACCTTGATTGATTTGCATATGTTGAAGAATTCTTGCATCCCTGGGATAAACTCCACTTGATCATGGTGTATGATCCTTTTAATGTGCTGTTGGATTCTGTTTGCTAGTATTTTGTTGAAGATTTTTACATCCATGTTCATTAGTGATACTGGCCTATAGTTTTCTTTCTTTGTGACATCTTTGTCTGGTTTTGGTATCAGGGTGATGGTGGCTTCGTAGAATGAGTTTGGGAGTGTTCCTCCCTCTGCTATTTTTTGTAAGAGTTTGAGAAGGAAAGGTGTTAGCTCTTCTGTAAGAGTTTGATAGAATTCGCCTGTGAAGCAAAGGAGCTCCTTGTTTTACACTGGAGGCTGCAGTGGCTACTGAGGCACTTTTGAGACAAGTTTTCCAAAACGCTTTGTGATGTTTATATTCTGTTACCACCTCTAGATGTTATAATCAAGAGATTCAAGATGCATAAACATTGACAATTAATTAATTATTGGTTTCCTTCAATATCCCATCCTGATCAGGTAAAATGTGCATTCTGACCACAAATTCTTTGAAAAGCTTGGCTCATAAAAATGATTCAAGCTTGTGGAGACTGGACATGATCATCTAAATTACTTGCGACAAATGAAAGTCCAAATAAGTTAATGGAGATTTTTGTTCTCCTGTGAATAAGAAAAGGGTTTTTTTTCAGCCCATGTTGATAGGATATTTTACTCAAGTCATTGAAAAGAAAACGATTACCCAAAACTCCTTTGAAAAGGAAATGGCAGGACCCATTAGATAAGTTTTAGCATTTGGAATGAAGCATTTGGAGATTATCAGAAATGCATAAGATAGGCCAAAAGAAGTTGAAGAATGCCTTTCCTAAATAGTATAGATCTTCTTACTATTAAAGAAAATAAAGCCTTTCCTCAATAGTATAGATCTTCTTCCTGAAGTGATGATCCAAGTTCCTATCATCTAAATTTCCGATTGTAATGTATATACTTTTAAGTATACAACAAAGATCTCAGCTGATTCAAACTAGATTCCCTGGTAACAGCTGTACTAGGTTTGCTGGGGAAGGTATAAGTGCCTGTGGTTTGTCTAGTAAGCCTAGACCATGATTCTCAACTTGAGAGCTTTTGCTCCCCAGGGGACATTTGATAAAAATATCTGGACCATTTTCAGATGTCAAAACTGGGGATGGAGGGTGCTCGTTACATCTAGTGAGTAGAAGAAGGGATAGTGCTAAATGTCCTGCAGTGCACCAGGACAGCCCCTTACAATGAAGAATTATCCAGTTCAAAAAGTGAATAGTGTAGAGATTGAGAAACCCTGGCCCAGACCCAAACTTAATACTGAGACTAATGAGAAATAGGTATAAAATAGACAATTATAAGGGATGGTTTTCAAGAATGGGATACAACTATCACCATAATGAAAAGGTAGAGTCTACAGAAAAGACAGTTCCTATCAATACTGCATTTGTGCACACGTGTTGGCCCCATCGCTTAATTCATAGTGTTCTAGCATATATCAGTGCTTCTGCAAAAACTTTGGTAGTAGTGATGCTTCTGATTTTCAGGCAAAAGGTGAGCTTTTGATGCAGGAAAAGAAACATTTTATTCTATGTGAATATCTCATTGTTCTTCTGAAGCATCAGAATGTGACTAAAATGGGCGTTTCAATCTCTACATCTTGGGCAGTTGACTTTGGCTTGGACTAATAGCCGAACTTTTACATTCTTGATATGTTTGGGAGTGAAAAATTACAAAAATGTAGTTAGAGAATGATTTAAATAGATAGAAGACTATTAGCATCACTTTGAAATTTTTCAGAAGGAAAATTATTTCCACTTTTGAAAACATAGTCAATAAAATGGATTCTACTGAAAAATGCATTATTTGCATGATTTAATAGAGAATTTTGACCCCGGGATGTAGTTGGTGTTTCCTGAAATTGTACTTGCTTATTACTTACGGATGTGAGAGGCTAAATTTCTAGCTGTTATTGACTCTACAGCAGAGGCGAGGATCATTGGTATTCTTCATGCAGTGGGAAAAGAATACAATTGCCATTGTCTATGAGTTACTAAAATAAGAAGGTCTGAATTAAAGGCAGCAGAACTGTTCTTCTTTGGCCTTCATGCCTCGCAATCAGTCTAGTTCTTTTGTGTTGAAAATTCGTTAAGGCCTCCATCAGCATTCCAAGAAGTCTCTGCATTTTTGTAGAAACTCTCAGGAATTAGACATTATGTGTGAAAATATTTTATTCTAGAGATGAAAAATCTGATCAAGAGATGACTAGTATATTTGACAGTAAGCAATGTTGGCTTAATTTAACATTTATGTACTTCCATCAGAATGAAAAATAGTCTATGTGGCATTCAGAACATTTAAAAGATGTACTAGGAGCCCACTCTCAAGACTTCAATACACTCGCTGACCTTACCTCCCATGGATTACAGATCTGTGCCTTTTTGGCACAGTAATAACCCTGTTTTCTGTAATCTTTGTGTACCCTGACCACCTGTAAAACATGAATGCTGTGATTATGCACTGTATTCCCGCTCATCCCTCATCTCTGATGGAACGCAGTGGGTGTGGAAGATGGCATCTCTGTACTATGGCAGGGAGATCCCTGAGCTCGCGAGAGAATAGTGAGCTTCCATGAAGGGTGCCCTAGGACAATGGTAACAATCAATTCTCTTTCTATGTACTCCCTTCATACATTAAGACACTTATTATATAGGCATTCCTTTTAACATGCTACAGGTATGTTACAAATGTTATTCTTGTGAATTGAGGCTTAGGAAAGTGCATTTTTGAATTATGACCAAATGTCTAGCTTCCCTTTGATTGAAGCAAGTCAGCCCGTTTGAACAATTTGAGAGTAGTGGTACCTGAAGCAGGAAAGGGATTGAGTATCTTTAATTTACATTTTGGTGGCCCTTTAAAGTCAGAACTCAGAAACCCAAACCTAAACTCAAGATATAACTCACCAATATATCCATCATTTGCATTTCCCTCCATATTTTTCTTCCTATATAGAAAGCTCAGCGGGAGGTGGTCACACATCTGAGTATCGGATATTTGAGAATTTAACTCCCTTAGAAAATAATATTGTGTCTCTAGAATTGTAATGATGCAATTGATGATAGAATTGTTGCTATAGTAACCCCTAGCCACAAGTGGCTATTTAAATTTAAATTAATTAAAATTAAGCAACATAAAAGATCACTTTCACAGTAGCAATAGCAACATTTCAAAGGCTTTAACAGCCACATGTGACTAGTGGCTATTCTATGGGACAGGGCAATTATAGAACATTTTTCTCATTGCAGAAATTTCTATTGGACAGTGTTGATGATTTAGAACAGGGAACTGTTGGCAAAAGTCACTAGAATGTAGATATTCAGAAAAGGTCTCCTTTCATTATTTGAGTGAGTTTCTGAAGTTTAGTGGAAGTCTATCAATAGGATGTTGTGATATAGTTTTGTGAGAAAGGAGCCAAATGTGATGGTTAATTTTATGTGCCCACTTGACTGGGCCACAGGGTGCCCAGACATTTGACCAAACATTAGTCTGGGTGTGTCTGTGAGGGTGTCTCTGAATGAGATTAACATTTGAATCCATAGACTGAGCAGATTGCCCTCCCTAATGAGGGTATATATTATCCCCTTAGCAGATATACGGTTTGCAAATATTTTCTCCCATATCTTAGGGTACCTTTTCATTTTGTTGATGGTTTCCTTTGCTGTGTAGAACTTTTTAGTCTGATGTACTCCCACTTGTTTATTTTTGTTTTTCTGCCTTTGTTTTTGTGGTCAAATCTAAAAATCATCACCACTGAACCAATGAAAAGTCTGAATAGAACAAAAAGGCTGCGTAAGAGGGAACTCCTCCTGCGTGACCACTTGAACTGGGACATTGATCTTTTCCATCCTTGAAACTTCAGCTCTTTTTGGGTCTTGAGCCTTTTAGCTTTATAACTGGAACTTACACCATCAGCTTTCCAAGTTCTCAGGCCTTCAAATTTGGACCAGAACTACACAGTGGCTCTCTTGGGTCTCCTGAGTGCAGATCTTGGGACATCTCAGACTCCATAATTGTGTGAACCAATTATTTATAATAAATCCCTTTAGCACAGTATCAGGAAAATAGGTGTACTGCTTGGTAATGTTATAGATCTATTACATATATAAATGTATATTTATTTACACATTTTCTCTAGAGAACATTGACTAATGCACCAAGAAAGAAAGGAAAAAAGGTTTTGGTAAATGATTGAAAGGTAAAATTTGTCCCTTGGCTTTTCTGTCTTTTGTATCTTGACTTTGAAGATACAGCAGGGAATTGATCCAGTAACGGAGGCAAGTGTTTATCTGCGAAGCAGGGAAAAGTGAAAGGGGCAAAGACGCCAGAAGGAACCATATAGTGCAAATATGCAAGGGAAGGAAGATATGAGAGCTATATAATAAGTTAAGAGTTTGGTAAAAACAAAATTCCCAAATAGCAAAATAAAATTACAAAGCTGAAAATCATAATTCAAGGTGAATCTTAGGCATTTAAAAATATGATTGATTATTCTTAAGATGCCTGCCTAGTGACTTAGTGTTTGAAGGATCCCATTACATTGGTTAGAATAAAAGTGGCTGTACCTGAGTTTTCATAAGGAATGGTTTTCCTGCTCTTGGGCCTGAGCAGCAGATCAATGATGGAGGATTTGAAGCTCCCATTTAGCCTGCACCTTATTCTTTTTTTTTTTTTTTTGCGGTACGCGGGCCTCTCACTGTTGTGGCCTCTCTCGTTACGGAGCGCAGGCTCAGCGGCCATGGCTCACAGGCCTAGCCGCTCCGCGGCATGTGGGATCTTCCCGGACCGGGGCATGAACCCGTGTCCCCTGCATCGGCAGGGGGACTCTCAACCACTGCGCCACCAGGGAAGCCCAGCACCTTATTCTTTATTGCAACTTAGCAGCGTATAAAAGACAATTGACTCATCAGCATGTGCAAACAAATAAGCAAACACTCATTCTTTTTCATGAGCAAAGAAATAAATGAGTGGTATTAATTATCTGGCTAAAATAAATTATAATGAATGCAAACTCATTACTGTTGAAATCGATGCATGCATAACAGAAGGTACATTTATTGAAGTCAACATGTTTAATTACATTTGGAGTAATAAAGAGACTAAGCATGAAGTCCAATGTCTCTTGAGCCTAAACATTAATTTTGATCTAATTTTCTTTTCCTTGATGTTGAGAAAATGAAAAAGCAAATAAAATTAAGAGACCAACCTTCACTTCATTAACTTTGCTAACAGGGGATTATAAGCTGCTTATACCATGTGTATTCCACATTGTGATTCAAGGAAAGGTCACTTGATTTAAAAGCCAGTAATGTTATTATAAGAATAAAGGTAGCCATAAGGCTGTTCTCATTCTACAAAAGTGCAAGAGACATACATAATGCTAAAGAGTCACAGTGACAAGGACAGAAGATACATGGAATTTTGACAGTGTGGAAGGAAAGCGTCTTAGTTCAGGCGGCTGTAACAGGATACCATAGACTGGGTAGCTTAAATAATATTTATTTCTCACAGCTGTGGAGACCAACATCCAAGGTCAAAGTACCAGTACATTTGGTTCCTGGTGAAGACCCATTTCCTGGCATGTAGACAGCTGCCTTCTTGCTAGGTGCTTATATGATCTTTCCTGGGTGCCTGCACATGGAGAGACAGAGAGACAAAGAGATAGAAATAGAGGTAGAGACAGAGATAGATATTCCTCTTCTTATAAGGATACTAATCCCATCATGGGGCTTCACCTTCAGGACCTCATTTAAACCAAATTATCTCCCAAAGGCCCTATCTCCAAATACCATCACGTTGGAGGTTAGGGCTTCAACATATGAATTTTGGGGTGACATAAACATTCAGTCCATACAGTCCATAACAGAGAGTCTATTCCTATGACACTTAAGCTAGATGACTCTGGCTGGAATTGAGAAGGAGAAAACAGCATGATCAGATAATCAGCCTGCTAACTGTTCTTGTCATACTGCTTGGCAGTTAGATATTCAGGCTCCAATTCAGATGAGAACACAGATTCAGAAGACCCTTGCACAATATGATTTGAACTGTGAGGGTCCATTTATATGCACTTTTTTTTTTCCCACTCAGTGCATACTATAGTACTACACGACCCAAGGGTGGTTGAAACCACAGATGTGGAACCTCAGATACAGGGGTCTGACTGCAAAGTTATAAAGGGAGATTTTCGACTGTGCAGGGGTTTGGTGCCCCTAACATTGTTCAAGAGTCAACTATTGATTTAGAAAATCTCACCTCACACTGCTTAGAAGATACAAGACTACAGTATCTCTATGAATCACTGTATTTGATCAGCATTCCCATACAGCTTCCTCCCTGGATACAGAAATATTTAGCTCCAGAGAGAATATATTTCCTGTTGCTTTTCACTGGAAGAAATATTCAACTTTTAAAAACTGTGTTATCCATGATAGCTCTCTCACTATGGTAATCACAGGGCTAGGGAAAGGGTGGTACTAGTATGCATTTCAGTATGTTATCTCATTTTTAATATTTCCAGTTGATGAAATAACAATGGATAGGTAAGCATTCAGAAAACAATGGAATGCAATCTCCAATGGAGCAATAGCAAAATGTTACATTGAAAAATATCAAAAGTAAAGCTAAAACTAGTAGACTATCCTATGCCAATACACCAGAAGGAGGCCTTTGTAAAGCCCTAGAGGAAATCTAACTGAGCCAAGGTGCTTTGCTGTAAGCTCATTTTGGCCTAATAGGTGCTGTCAAAAAGTAAGAAAAGAGACCGATCCTTTTTCATATGTAAAATGAAGACATTGGACAATACATTCCCCATGGTCTGATATTATATGTATTAAGGAGAAGCAATTAACATGTTGGGTAATTAACTAGAGGATTTTCTGCTCCATCTGCCTTTATATTGATTATTATATGACTTCCTGCAAAGTTAGTAGTTTCCTGGTAGTTTTATAACAGAGGTCTAAAGACATTTAAGTGGAGCTCAGGCAAGATCTGTTCCAGTTGTATTAGTCCAATGGTTCTCAACTGGAGACAATTTACCCCCCGGGGACCCCAATCCTCAGAGACGTTTGATGATGTCCGTAGACATTGCTGGAACCATATGACAGTATGTTGCCCACCTACTGCCCCATCAATCTCAAGTACCTTTATAGGTATTTCCTAAAAACAAGGACTTTCTCTTATATAGCCACACTGCAATGATCAAGATCAGGAAATTAACATTGATACATTACAACTCTAGTTCACAGACCCCATGCAAATGTGGCCAGTTGACCAGTACTGTCCTATGTAGCAAAAGGATCCAGGTCAGAATCACCTGTTGCATTTAATTGTCATGTCTCTTTAGTCCTCTTCAGTCTAAGGCAGTCCGTCAGTCTTTTCTCGATTTTATAACTTGGCACTTTTGAAGATTACAGGCTGGTTTATTTTTAGGGGGTCTCTCAATCTGGGTTTGTTTGACGTTTCTTTATGATGAGATTAGAACCATGCGTCTTTGGCAGGAATATCATAGAAATGGGGCTGTATTCACTTTCCTGGCATCTTTTCGGGTAGTGCCTGGTTTCCATTTGTCCCATCACTGATGATGTTTGCTTTGACCCCTTGAAAAAGGTGATACCTTCACAGTTACTCACCATAAAACAGGGGTCCCCAACCCCCGGGCTACAGTCTGGTACTGGTCCGTGGCCTGTTAGGAACCAGGCCGCACAGCAGGAGGTAAGTGGCGGGTGAGCGAATGAAGCTTCATCTGAATTTACAGCCACTCCCCATCGCTCGAGTTACCGCCTGAGCTCCTCCTCCTGTCAGATCAGTGGCAGCATTAGATTCTCATAGGAACCTACTGTGAACTGCGCATGTGAGGGATCTAGGTTGCGTGCTCCTTATGAGCATCTAATGCCTGATGATCTGAGGTGGAGCTGAGGTGGTGATGCTAGCGCTGGGGAGCGGCTGCAAATACAGATGCTCATTAGCAGAGACGTGACTGCACAGAGACCATATAAATCAATTGCTTGCAGACGCATATCAAAATCCCATCAGCGAGTGCCAAGTGAAAACAAGGTCACACGGCTCCCACTGATTCGGCATTACGGTGAGTTGTATAATTATTTCATTATATATGACAATGTAATAATATTAGAAATAAAGTGCACAATAAATGTAATGTGCTTGAACATCCCCAAACCACCCCCCCCCACCGCCCGCCCCACCCCCACCCCCGCCCCAGCCCCGGTCCGTGGAAAAATTGTCTTCCATGAAACCGGTCCTTGGTGCCAAAAAGGTTGGGGACCACTGGTATAAAATATTTTGTGGGGAAGTACTTTGAAACTGTAGATATCTCATTGTCAAACTTTCAATTTATTCCTTTAAATATATATGGACTAATGGAATCTTATTTTACTCAGTGGGTTATAATACATTATTATCATTATTTATTTGTATGCTCAACTCATCCCTGATTGGTCAGTGGGCACCCAGTCAAGTTGTCTTTTGTATTCTTTTGACATATCCATGTTCTTCTTTGAGCCCTTCCTTATTTTCTGGCACAAGATGTTCTAGCCTTCTTTGGACTGAATTATGTCTCCCCAGAATTCATATGTTGAAGTCCTAGCTCTCATTGTGTTGGTATTTGGAGGTGGGGTCTTGGAGAGATAATTAATTTTAAATGAGGTAATGAGGGTGGAGTCCTCATGATGGGATTAGTGGCTTTATGATAAAAGACCAGAGAGCTCTCCCTCTCTCTCTCTTTCTGCCATGTGAAGACATTGCAAAAAAGATAGCTGTCTGCAAGCCAGAAAGAGAGCTCTGACCATGATCTGAAACTGAATTGCCTGGCACTCAGATGAAGGGACTTTCCAGCCTCTGGAACTGTGAGAAATAAAATTCCTCTGTTTAAGCCACCCAGCCTAAGGCATTTTTTACGGCAGCCTGAAGGGGCTAAGACACAGGCCCATGATGTATGTTTCCCTGTCCCAGATCTGGAACCCAGTGGCTATCCCTTTGGCTGTTCAGAACTCTGGACAAGAATACTCTTATTGTTTCCCTGAAATTCACTTCCTGCCTTGGGCTTTTTGCCCCAAACTTGAAAATCCATCTCATTCCCACAGGGTTCTAACTTCTGTCCTCCAAATTAATATGAACAGAAATCCACGTGAACCTAGTTAAAAACTTGTAATGTGCTTACTTTTCCATGTCAATTTTTAACCTCACAGAACCTCTTGGGACTCCATGTTGGAATTATGAGTTTTGGCTGGAGTTCTGGGTAGTGCACTTGTGTGGCCAGCTGGCAGATATGGGAGCCTCGGAGCAGACGGCTCCCTGGCCTCAAATTGCACTGTGGGGCTGAGTGTTATAGATTCTGAGTCTTATAATAGATTCTTTTTCTTCATTTCAGGGATGGAACTAGGAATTGGTGATGGGGGGTCTGGGTAAGTGGGTTAGTAGATGGGGGGAGAGTAGGAAACCAGTCCCACAGGGTGGTGACCTGCTCAGGTGAAGATATTTATCCCAGGTGCCTGCGTGGGGGACTCTGCATAGGATAAAGTGACTGGGCATCTGTGGAGAAAACAGGGGAAGCAATTGTATTGGGCACAGGGTTAAAAACTTCACAGCCTAATGGAGAGAAAATCACTTTAACATGGATGCCAAATCAAGTCTGATATTCTCTAGAAGAGCCAAGAATGTGGGCAGTTTCCGGGGAGCTCAGCATACACCTTGATGTTGTGTTGCCTGCAAAGTGCCCTTTGTAATCTCTCTCTATGGCTGTTCAGTTTTATTTGTGTGATGGTGTGGCTACAGTTTAATTAATTGCTATTTATCAGGCATCATACCAACAGATGGTATAATCTCATTTAATCCACTTAACGTTCCTAATGAGGTAGGTTTTATCACCCACATATCCCCATTTTATACATGCAGAATCTGATCTTAGAGGGTGAAATGAAATGATTAGCTCAAATTAGCATAGTAGAGCCAGGATTTGACCCAGGTCTGTGTGATTTCAAAGGCCATACTTTATTTCATAGAGGTAGTACTCAATAATGCCTCCAACTGTGGCCCTACCTTTTCTTTTTTTTGGCGGTACGCGGGCCTCTCACTGCTGTGGTCTCTCCCGTTGCGGAGCACAGGCTCCAGACGCGCAGGCTCAGCGGCCATGGCTCATGGGCCCAGCCGCTCCGCGGCATGTGGGATCTTCCCGGACCTGGGCACGAACCCGTGTCCCCTGCATCGGCAGGCGGACTCTCAACCACTACGCCACCAGGGAAGCCCCCTACCTCTTTTTTAAGGTCACAGATCATGGTTATGGAAGAATTTGGCTCTTTAGAAATTCTAGACTCTGACCCTAGCCTTATAATAAGCACTACGTTCTAACTAACTGAAACAGCCAGTTGCTTGCTATATCAACTAACTTTTGCTATATAGTAAGCCACCCCAAAACTAGTGGCTTAAAAACATGATTTAGTTCATGATTCTGTGTGTTGGCAATCTGTTTGGGCTTGTTGGGCAGTCCGTGTGATCAGGGCCAAGTTTAACTCTTCTTGGCTGGACTCTATCCCATGTCTGGGAGCTCAGCTTCAATTATAAGGATGACCTTCCTCCGTGGGCTTGTGATCCTTTCATAGGCTTGCCTGAACTTGTTCACACAGTGGCAGAGGGCTTTGAAGAGCACCAAGGGAAGAGAAGCCTGCAGGTGTCAGCACTTTTTAAGTCTCTTTTGTGTCACTTTCACTAATGTCCCATTGGTCAAAGCTAGTCACACAGCCAACCAGAATTTAAAGAATAGAGAAATAGACTCTGCTATCTAGAAGCATCTGCAGCATCCTTTTGTAAGGGCATCACACTGCAAAGGTGTTACATTACAAAGTCATGAGTGCAGGGATGGGAAGAATTCGTGATCATTTTTAAAAAAGTATGATAGTTGCCTAATTCTGTCCACTTGTTTTACAAATTTTTGGTACTTCCCATGAAGGAAAATCAGACAAAAATTAGGGACATGTCCTAGAAAACATTCATCATTACTGAATATAGACTCACAGATATGAAGCCCTGTGTCTGGTTGGTCAAGTAGTGAAAACTGCTCATCATACTTAAGCAAATGAAAAAAGCTGGACTGCCATAATCATTACTCTTGTTTCTTTACAAACTGGCGTTTTAATTATAAGGGGGATTCTAAAAATTGCTTATAAGTCACGTATGAATTTTCACAAATGACTCTTATAAAGGCATCCAGAAAACAAAATAGCCTTCGTTCCAACCTGCTTTAGAACCCAAGGAAGTCTACTTATTTGAGCTTTGGATTTTCCCCATGAAGACTGAAAAGCAGGTGATTATGTAATTTAGAAAAACTTCGAGAAGCCAACTTTTTTTTTTTTGGCGGTACGTGGGCCTCTCACTGTTGTGGCCTCTCCCATTGCGGAGCGCAGGCTCCGGACGCTCAGGCTCAGCGGCCATGGCTCACAGGCCCAGCCGCTCCGCAGCATGTGGGATCTTCCCGGACTGGGGCACGAACCCGTGTCCCCTGTATCGGCAGTCAGACTCTCAACCATTGCGCCACCAGGGAAGCCCGAGAAACCAACCTTTTAAAGGAAATAATGAGGAAATGTCCCTTTAGGAAGAAGTTACCATAAAATGCCATGGGGTAAACAAATTACAACAAGAAGAATAATGTCCTCTATTACATGAAGAAAAAGGGACTTCTGTCAAGATTTTGTACCTCTGACATTTGTTGGTTGGTGACATGGCAGAAGTGTTTTCAGTGCAATGGTCCCTTTCCTTCATCGTGTTCTTGATTACTATTGGGTCTGTTTCTCTTCCTCTTGAAAGCACTGAACTATTTTATCTTGACTAGAGAACAGAGGATCCATTCATATAATAGCCAGAAAAGTTGAAGCAGAAGCTCTCTCATCTCTCTGCTTTGTTATTCTTGGGCAGAAATCATTCCCTGGTGGGTAATGAACTCCCTCGCAATTAATCCTTGTTAATAGGAGACACTTTATGATATGAAATAAAAATAAAATTCCATACTGGATGTATAGAAGTTTTGAGGTATGAATGTGTTTCTATGTATACGTCTATGGGAAACCATAAAAAGAGATTACAGATGGTAAACCAAAACTTTTCTTGACCCCAAATCAGAAATATTTCCCCACAAAGTTCTAAATACATATAACAGTTTCAAACTTGGCTTTTCCAACTGTTTTAACAACTGAGTACGTACATGTTTTCCTCCTATGGCAAAAAACAGGCAAAGAGGTTTAGATTAAGCTTTGGGAATTGTTCTTTTAGAAAACCTTGGCTATGAAGTGTAAAACTCTTAAGTCAAGTAAATTTAGTAGTTTATGGACCTTGGGATGATGATGAATAAAATCTTTGACAGTCTCTTGTGGCTTTTGCGAATCACATATTATCGGCTGCAGGTCCATTTTCTAAACATCAGTTTGCCAAAAGCAAGTTTCCAGAAGCTAATTTACAAAATTATGTTCTCTAAGTGGTAAATTTGCAGTGTGGCCAGTTTTTGAATTTAGCGGAATCCATGTTTGCTGAGCGCATGCATAACCTCCATTCCTGCTGCCGTGGCTGCTTTGTTCACCTGCCCCTTGGACAATAGCAGAGGGGCTGGGGAAGGAAACTAACTGATGTCTGCTGAAAGTGGTCTTCCAGGCCACCTGATTATTGAAATCTTCCCCTGTTGATGTCATCCTTTGGTGAGCATCATATGAGACACAGCTATCTTCACATTCTGTGCTCTTTCATAGAGATCTATCCACACCCCTCTTACCCAGACCTCCTTGATACAAGTTTTCCAATTGTGTTTCTTCCAACCAAACCGTTAGCCAGATAGCCCATGGTTTGCTTGCTTTTGGAAAAATGAATGACCAGGTTCAGTACTCAAAATTCTGCCCACTGGGGGTGGTTTTCTGTTCACCACAGTCCTGCAGAGCTGTCCCAGAATGGGGCTGTAGGGCAGCTACAGCTATCCTCTTTCAGGTGATTGCCTGTATATTGTGCAGGATCATCTATGTATAAACCAAGCCTGTTTTTTCCTTTCAGTCAGGTGGTCATAGGGAACTTCATTTGAGCTATAGGTGTGGGTTAAGATAAAGAAGGCAAGTAGTAGGAATAGGCCCTATGCAACTTACGCCTTCTGGTCCTGCTCTAGCCCAATTTCATCTGTACCACTTCCACTTCATGATGGAGTGCGTGCTCAACTTTGTGTCTTGGTCGGTTAGATAACACCCAGTTCACGATTGGCAGTTCAGGTCATGGGGTAACTTGGCAGCCCATGGTCATGTGATCAGTCTCTATTAAAGTCCAATCACAAGCTCCAAATTTGTCTCTCAAAAGGAGAATAGTTATATGCAAAAAATGACATGGCTTTGCTTTAATCACTAAAGCTCTGTGCTGTATTTACTTAAAAGAGTCTGCCAAAGGCTCCATATAACATCTTTATCTGACAGTAACACTTGAAGCATCATCAAATCTGAAATGTTTTACTAATGTGTGTAGAGTGGTCACTGCCTCCTGCTAAGTGGGTCCAATCAGCACAATTTCATCAATGTAATGGACCAGCATGATTCCATTGGAGTGAAAAAGCAATCGAGGTTCCTGCAGACTAAATTATGACAGTGCTAAGAGATCATGTAGTCCTGAGACAGAAGAGTGAAAATATATTGCTGGCTATGCCAGCTGAAAACAAACTACTTTGGATGGTCTTTACTAACAGGTATACAAAAAATATATAACATTTGCCAGGTCAATAGCTGCATAGCAGGTACCAGGGAATGTGCTGATTTGCTCCAGCAAGGAAACCATGTTAGTAACAGCAGCTGCAATTGCTTGATAATGTTTATGATAATCCACTGGCATTGCCTAAGATCCATCTGTCTTCTGCACAGGCCAACTAAGTGAATATGAAATCTTTGCTCAGTGAGCTTACGTTAATCAGTCCAACCTCCTCCATCTTTATATTCCTTCTGCCCTGATCACTCTTAAGATATACTATCAAAAATATTCCTCAAGCTTCTATCAATATAAATTGGAAAAATCATGCAATTTTTTGGTTATGTGTTGCATCTCTACATGACTCGTACTTGGAATCTCATTCTCTGGGACTTCCTGACATATGAGTCTAGAAGCCAAGAGAAGTAGTGGGAGTAGGTTATGAGGAGAATAAGTACTCCTGTGCAAGACATCTACTGCAGAGGAGATCATTATAGTTTCCTCAGTCAACGAGAGACTCTCTTAGGCAGGAATGTAAAGGCTACTTCTAATGGCAAAGAAGGCTCCTCAAAACTCAGGGTTTCATGGTTCAAGGTATGCAGCTTCATTGCAATCTGCCCATAAGTTTCCATCGCAGTTTTCAGCGTCCCATTCCTTCCCGTGAATGCCCTAGTTTTAACAAAAGAGACCCTATGACATCAGCAATTCAGTTTGTGTTGTAAGTTAGTCATGTGCAGATTACACATTGGGTTTCATTTTTAGAAAACTTGGCCCTAGATGAAGATTTTTACAGGGGCTAAGCTCTAGCATATAGGATATAGGAGTTTCTTTTAGGACAGACTAGAAATTTTAAGTTCTCTTATGTGAACTAGGAATTTAAAGCCCTGGGCTCCTCATTTTCTCTCCTTAAGTTCTTTAGCTCATTCAGAGGCAACCAATCCACCCCCGTTAAACTCCTTATTTTTACTAAAATGTATGGCAGCAACTAACTGGTCATTCAGAGTCTTGCCTTCTATAGGTTCATAACTACAGGAATCAGCAGGTGATAATTTGAGTAAATGTTTTGCTGTTGCATACCATAGACCACCAGTGTCCTCTTCAACACTGGAAATAGGGTCATTAATATTTTTAAGTAGAATCAGTTTAGGAAACCAATTTCAGAAAGCCCAGAAAAAATGAGCAAATTCATATAACTCACTCCTAAGATTCTGCTCCTCTGGTACCACTCTTGGCACCCAATTCTGTATCAGTTAGGGTTACATCAAAGAAGCATGTTATATATAAATTTGACTTTACACAATTGTGGGAGCTAGTTAAGTCGTAGACATAAGATTTTTCTTTTGTCGGGTGCTGGAATTTGAAATCTTCAGGGCAGGCCATAGAAAGAGGCAGTAAGGAGAGATGTCTGTAGAGCATGGAAGAGCCAGGAGAAGCTGGAACCCTCAGCAGGAGCTGGAAATTAAGTGGATGACCTGGAACCCATCTCATTTCTTGTTGTCTCCAGCCATATGATGTGGGTGTCCTGCAGGAGCAGCTGGCATTTTTCATCATGGAGCTTAACACACACCTGACCCAGGAGTCAGAGAAGCTGAAGGAATAGTCAGGTGAAAATACACACAGTTGCATGCCTGGCTATTTTCCCACGCCAGTGAAGTGAGCCCATAGACGAGCAAAGTGCTTGAGGACGAGCACCCACCCTAACCTTCCAAGCAAAGAAACAAAAGGACTGCTGTTTTACTTTCACCTTCCTAAGGTCATGCAAAATATATTTTCTCTGTGTCTCACCCTAGCTACAAACACCGAGAATGTACTTCCGGGAAACACAGTTCAGCCTGGCCAAGCTGACACGTTACAAAGTCACCATGTAGACTGAAGAAGAGAGCCCATATGATCATCTCAGTAAATGCCAAATAAGTATTTGACAAAATTCAACATTGATTCACTTAAAAAACCCTCCTTGGGAATTCCCTGGCAGTCCAGTGGTTAGGACTCGGTGCTTTCACTGCCATGGTCCTGTTCAATCCCTTGGTTGGGGAACTAAAATCTCACAAGACGCGCATGCGGTGTGGCAAAAACAAACAAAAAAACCCCTCATTAAACAAGGAACAGGAAGAAATGACCTCTAGCTGATAAAGGGCATCGTCCACAATTTTCTCTCCCTGAGGAGAACAGCAAGTCAACGTTATGTGCTATCACCGTTCCTATTCAACATCACACTGGAGGGACATGGATCAACACAGCTCTCAGGAAAACTAAGGAAGAGGAATAACTTGACTCAACTTCCTTCTGCTTGCATATGAAAGTCCCTTCCCTTTCTTTGGGGCCATTGTCCTGTCCTCTTTTCTTTATCTAATATGTGATAAAAGATCGAAGAACTATTACTTGCTAGCTAATATACCTTAGCTGTTGTACCTTAAGTCCTCCCAGAGAATGAGACAAAGGGGTCTTTCAAAGGTCTTTACCTTAAATGTGTAGATATGGACAGATACAATCTCATCTCAGGATTTCTAACAGTGATTTTCAAACATTTTAACATCCATAAAAATCATATGGGGTGCTAATTTAAAACGTTTGGTGTATGTTCTAAATTATTCTATACTCTCAAAAGCAAACAGTTGCATTTCTTAATAAAATTCTCACAATCTGATCTCTCACTACTTCTGGTTGCCCATCCCCTCTAAACAATCTGGATCATTGAGGTGAAGCTGAATTACAAAAGAGTTTTCTGAGGCATAAGGTCTCACCACTGGAACCATCCTGTGGCATTTTATTTAGATTAGAAATTTTATAGCCTAGGATTCATGTCTGTCGGCACAGAGGAGTTGGCAAAGCCAAAAACAGATCATCCAGCATTTGAGAGAGAGTAAAAATTCATTCAAGCTCTGTAGATTTTTTTCTGTTCTAAGTGATGATTTAGAAAGGAAAAGTGGCTAAGAACGAGTAAAATGAGTGGAATGAACATAGGACTCTTAAGATTAATGTGATTCATCCCTTATTATTTTCATTAAAGAAGAAACTGTATTTTGAGTATCACTCAAAGTCCTCTGAATTCTAAATCTCATAGCAAAAAACCTCCACCCACCCACAGTTGGCAACAGACATACATCAATACAGATTTCTTTAGAGATCACATTGTCTTGGGTGTGTCTGATGCTTGGAAGATGGGCTCAACACTCTAACTGAATGGCAGATGGAGCTTCATGGCAGTCATTAATCATCCAAACAGTGAGAGGTTCCTAAGGAAGGTTACTACTAGTTGTGAGATAGAAAAGAAATGGCAGAATAGACCAATGAAGCTGCTATGTCTCCATAAAGGACAGACCAAATACTGGGGTCACAAGTAGTTCAGAGTAAGAGGTTGTGAAAGAAATAATTCAATTTATGTTCCTCAATGGTTCGATCCTTTTTAGAGTGGGATGTGTAAAAAATTCAGAAACAGAAACCTCAATTAAATAGAGTCTGGGAGACCAGAGGGGGAGCTCTCATGCCCTGTGACAATAGCAGAGCCCAACAGGAAGAAGAAAGACTCCTCTTCTTTCCTGGCAAGGGCTCAGCCAATGAGAAGCCGTGGACACTTTGCTTACTATAGCCCTCCTAACTTCCTTTTCCTCTCTATAAAAGAGTGCTCCTACACTTGCTGTGCAGTAACTTTCATGTGGCTCTCCGTGCAGACTCTCTCATGCAGACTCTGAATTGCAATTTTCTGCTGATCCTGAACAAACTCATCTTTGCTAGAAGAATATCTGGCCATCTATTTGTTTCAGGTCAACAGATGTTATCATCTGTCATTTCTGATTGAGGATACATGAAGAAGTGGTCAATGAGGGTAGAGGTTTTGGAACCAATTAGTCCTGTTGTTTATGTAGCTGAGCCCAGGGTCTTTAAGCTCAGAGCTGGTGTCCTTAGATGGGCTTGGGACTTCCAATCCATCAATGTGCTGCTCTTCTGTCATAAGGGGTGGCCTTGAGAATCCGGTCCCCTATCACCCTAGACTAGTGTTTCTGCAAAGGCTCCAAAAGATATTCTTTCTTTTTTGGAACCCTCTCAAAGGCCACAGATGGCTACCATCAAGACTCACACACCACCTGAACCCTCTGAATGAACTGTCTATACATTTTTATATGGAAGTGAGGAAGGGGGTTTGTTCACTGTGTGTACCAGCTCAGAGTTCATGTTAAGTCTTATATTTGTGTCAATTAAATTTCCTAATGTAGTTCTGTGTTTAGAAAGCTTGTGTGGCGTTTCAGGTATGCTGAGAAAGGGGGTAGGGAATATGTCAGTGTTAATATTCCAAGAAACATGTTACTTATGGGAAATTTGGGGGAAAAGAACGTATCGATACTGATATTGTCACCTTGTCCTGTCAAGAAAAGTTTGCACCCCAAGCTTTTGTACCTTACCTTATTTGCGATTTCTTCTAGGCTTCTGAGCACCACTAGAGCAAAGCCAAACAAAAAGAAATTGTGTGAGTTAGTGCAGCTACAAATTCCTGGTCTCTGATCACAGCTTGGTTTTCAAAGTTGTCAGCCAATCTTTCCATGTGTTTCTATTCCCATTCACCACGTTATCTTTGTCAACTCCATCTCATTCAGACTAAGGCCTCTGACTACCCTCTATCCTCAACTATTCTCATCTCATCTCGCAGTAACAGAAAAATTACAGGTAATCAAATCATTACTGTTTTGACCTTCTCTCTTCTCCCACCTCCAACCTACCTCTCGATGGGAAAATACCTCTATTCTGGTACTTACCTGTACCTCCTGTCTCTAACCTTCTCAGAGGTCTCACTCCAACAGTTATCTCTTCTCTCAGCATTCTCTATGTCACTGATGCTCTTTAACCTGTAAACACACTCAGTCTCTCCTATTTAAAAATAAATTCCCAACTTTTCAGAAGACATGCAGATGGCCAACAGGCATATGAAAATGTGCTCAACATTACTAATCACCAGGGAAATACAAATGAAAACCACAATGAGATATCACCTCACATCTGTCAGAATGGTTGTCATCAAAAAGACAAGATAACAAATGCTGTGAGGATGTGGAGAAAAGGGAATCCTAGTGCACTATTGGCAGGTTTGTAAATTGGTGCAGCCACTATGGAAAGCAGTATAGTAGACGTTCCTCAAAAAACTAAAAATAGAACTACCATATGATCCAACAATTCCACTCCTGGGTATATGTCAGAAGAAAATGAAAACACTAAATAGAAAAGAAACATGCACCCCAATGTTCACAGCAGCATTATTTACAATAGTCAAGATATGGAAGCAACCTAAGTGTCCATCAACAGATGAATGGATAAAGAAGAGGTGAGATATATATATATATATATATATATATATATATATATATATATATATATATATATATATATATATATACACACAATGGAATACTACTCAGCCATTAAAAAGAATGAACTAATGCCATTTGCAACAACATGGTGGATGGACTTGGAGGGTATTATGCTTAGTGAAATAAGTCAGAGAAAGACAAATACTCTATGTTATCACTTATATGTGGGATCTAAAAAAGGAAACAAATGAATCAATATAACAAAACAGACTCAGAGATAAAGAGAACAAACTAGTGGTTACCAGTGGGGAGAGGGAAGGGGAAAGGAGCAAGATAGGGGTGGGAGTTAAGAGGTACAAAGTACTATGTATAAAATGAATAAGCTACAAGCATATATGCTACAGCACAGAGAATATAGTCAATATTTTATAACTTTAAATAGAGTATATTCTATAACTTTAAATAGAGTATATATATAGAGTATATAACACATTGAATAACTGTGTTGTAAACCTGAAACCAATATAATATTGTAAATCAACTATACTTTTTAAAAAAAATTCCATTGTGTGGATTCACCACAGCTTGCTTATCCACTTGTCTTTTGAGGGACATCTTGGTTGCTTCCAGTTTGGGGCAATTATTAATAAAACTGCTATAAACTTCTGAAAAAAAAAACAAACTCCTGACTTTTCCTCATACTCTAACTACAACTATATTTCTTTACTTTCATAATCCAGTTTTTAAAAGAGTGTTCTTAACTCTGGATTTCTATCTCATGATCTTTCTTTCATTCCTTTATTTGCTGTTATAAGGCTCCTTTTTTCAATACTCCATTAAGTCTGCTCTTGGGAATGACTGCAAAGTTGCTAAACTTAAACAGACACATTCTCAGAGCTCCCAGGCTCTCTCTGAGTGTGTCATTCTCCCGGAATCTCCATGTGCTAACCAACCTGGAAGCTCTCCGAACCCTCTCCTTTTGGCTTTTTATGGAGTCTTCATATATAGATATAATTGATTAAATCATTGTTCATTGGTGATTGATCCAACCTCCAGCCCCTTTCCTCCCTCTTTCCAACTCTCTAATCATGTGATTGATTCTCCTAGCAACCAGCCCCCATCTTTAGAAGCATTCACCTCATTAACATAACAAGAGACACCTTTATCACTCAACACTTAGGAAATTCCAAGGGTTCAGGTGCCAGAAAGGGGGATGAAGACCAAATGTGTTATTTTTTATTAGAAATCACCATATCACAGTAACTCAAAATGCTAGGACTAATATGAATTAGCTGATTGCATATGGATCTCTTTCTTATGCCTCCAAATATCCAAATGCCTAAATGCCTCTTAGGCATTTCCATTTGGTGCTGCACAGGCAACACAACTCAATCCATACAAAATTGAACTTATGTTTTCCATCAAACCCACTCTAGAATGTATTTATTCTGTTAATAGGACAACCATCAGCCAGATACTCAGGACAGAAACCTAGAATCATCCTTGAATCATTTCTCAACCTTTTTTCTCATCGTGAACCTCCAATCATATGCAACCAGGCCTCTAAGTCCTATTAGATACACAACTTAAATAACTCTAGTAATGACCTCCTCATCTCCATTCTCCCTGCTCTTGTCTTCCTTTAGGCTTTACTCATTTCTCACTTGAAACACTGCAAAATTCTTTTCATTAGTCTCTCACCTACCAGGCTTACCCTTTCTGTCTATTCCAACTTGAGTGATCTTCCTTATAATGTAAACGTGATTAGATCATCTACCTACTTATAGTTTTCCGTTGCCTTCCATAACCTTCAGGATAAAATCCAAGTCTATTTCCTACATTTATCTGGCCTTTGCTAATCTGTGCTGCCCAGTTTCTTGTTATTTCCTAATTCATGCTATGTTCTAGCTTTGCTAAACTATGTCCAGGTAGTTCTCCCAAAGATTTTCTTAAACCTCAGTGCCTTTTGCACACACTTCTCCATCCTCTCAGAATGCCCTGTGCGAGCTTCTTTACCTGGCCAAATCCTTTTCACCATATAAATGCTCAACTTAAATATCTCTATTGAGAATTCTTCCTTAACCCACCCACTTTGGATAAAAGGTATTTTCACATGTTTCCACCTCATGCCTACACATAGCAGAACACTCACTGTACCTTGCTGTATGTCTGTATCTTCTTCACTAAACTGTTATCTTCTTTACTGTATTATGAATATCACAAAGAGCCTGGTGTACAGTTTTTAAAGACAGATTCATTGCATGAATGAATGATAAATAAATAAAATAAAACATGAATCTAGAGGGTATTATGCTAAGTGAAATAATCAAACAGAGAAAAACAAATAGGCATGATCTCACTTACATGTTGAATCTAAAAAAACAAAACAAAACAGAACAAAAACAGACTCATAGATACAGAGAACAAACAGGTGATAACCAGAAGGAAGGTGAGTGGGTGAAATAGGCAAAGGGGATTAAGAGGTACAAACCTCTAGTTATATAATAAATAAGTTACAAGGATGTAATATTTAGCATAAGGAACATTGTCAATAATATTGTAATAACTTTGTATAGGGACAGATGGTTATTAGATTTTTCACAGTTATCATTTCATAAGGTATGCAAATGTCAAATCACTAGCACATCTGAGACTAACATAATATTGTATGTTAACTATATTTCAATAAAAAATAAATTAGAAAAACATATAATGAAAATAAATATAGAAGACTGAGCTGACATTTAATAACGGATTTGCAATTTTTAATCGTTTCATAAAAACAGCCAGGTTATGGAATATTTTTGCTGTAGAGTGAAGTAGAATTCTCAACTGAGGATTAAAACTCAGGATCATTATTCCTTAGGGAGACTGGGATTTGTTTTAAATGGTTTCTTTTAATGAAGGCAGATTTTAAAAATTTGATAGATTCTTATGCCTCCAAGTGGCTTATATATGTGTCGTGGGGCCCAAGGCAAGTCATCCTGAGAGGCTGAGTTTTGGAAAAATCCTCAAAGTATAAAAACCACAGAAGCAACATTTCATAATGAAATCTCTATTCCTCTTCCATCTTCCTGGGTCTGGATAAAATAGAGTTTTAACACTCAGATTTTTTTTTTTAAGTTTGAATTTAGCCAATTTTAAAACAACTAAAATATTTTATTAGTTATAAAATTTTGCTCTGAATACTTGAAAATTTATTAAGTCACTCAGATTTTAAGACACTGGGACACTCACTTTTGTGGATGCTTGATTATCTTGAAAACTTACCCTGGCAGAATGGGTTTTACTGTTTCAAAGTAAACTGTTATCCTTTACAATGAACTCATGCTGTTTTCTGTTTATGTGTCAATAGTGAACCCAGGATAGTACCAATAAGTTCTAGCTATGAGGTTAAAAACTATTAATATACATAGTAATAATACAGGAAGAATCTTGATGCAACAGAGAGACTAATACTACTTACTTCTGCTTATTGTGTTTATTTTTTTCTTATTTTTCTAGTTTGGGTATAAACCGGGATTGTTTTTTGAGACCTGCTGTTATTTCTCATGTGAGCATTTAATACTATAAATGTTTCTTGAAGCACTGTTTTAGCTGTATCCCACAAATTTTGATGTATTTTATTTTCATTTTTATTCACTTTAAGAATTTTTCTAATTCCTTGGAAGCTTTTGCTTTTATCCATTAGTCATTTAGAAGTGTGTTTTAAATTTCCAAACATATGGGACATTTTATAAACATCTGTTTTTGATATTTAGTTTAATTCTTTTTGTTCAGAAAACATATTTTGTATCATTTCAGTTCTTCCAAATTTAAGGTTTTACTTTTTGGTTTTTGTGGCTTTTTGCTTTTTTTATAGTGTCAGCGTGTAGTTAATGCTGTTGAATATCCAGTAGCAATAGAAACCAATGTGAATTATGTTGTCATTGGGCGGAATGTTCTGTAAATATCAAATAGGTCAAGTTGATTGATGGTGTTTTTCAGGTTTTCTATATCCTTGCTGACCTTTTGTCTACTTGTTCTAACAATTATATAGCAAGGAGCATTGATGTCTCCAACTATACTACACTTGATCTTAGCTAAAAGGCTGAAAAGCAATTCCAACTATAATTGTGGATTTTTCTTTTTTCTTTTACCATTTTGATTAGCTTTTACTTCATGCATTTGGAAGCTCCATTGTTTGGTGCATACCTGTATAGAATTGTATGTCTTCAAGATGAATTGACAATTTTATCATTATAATATCTCTCTTTATTCCTTTCTTCCTGGTAAATGTCTTTGCTCTGAAGTGAATGTTGTCTGATATTAACACAATGAATTAGTGTTTGTGTGGTATCTATTTTCTATTTTTTTTTTTGTATTTTAGCCTCTCTATATAATTAAAATTATTATGCTTTTTGTAGCCAACATATAATTGGGTCTTATATTTTTATCTAATCTGACAGCCTCTGTCTTTTAACTGGAATGTTTCTACCTCTTACATGTTGTGTAAATATTGCTAAAATCAAATTTAGGCTTAACATTTTATTATTTGTGTTCTGTGTTCCTGCATTCTCTTATGTTTCTCTGTTCCCCCTCTCTTGCATTCTTTTGGATTATTTTAATATTTAGTGTATTCTATCTTTATTAATCTCTTGGATTTCTGGCTAAATATCCATTTTTTGGAGTTGCTTTGTGGTTTATATTAATCATATCTAACATTTCACAGTCTACTAAGAATGAACATTTTACCAACTCTAGTAAAATGTAGAACTTTTAAAATCATTTAGGTTCTTTTTCCCTTCCTACTTATGTAGTATTCATATGTATTACAATATTTGAACATTAAAAACCCAACCAGTGTTATAAATCTTGTTTTTAAAATACATATTTAAAATATTTATGAGGATAAAAACAGCCTATTATATTTACTCAGATATTTTCCATTTCTGTTGCTTTTCTTTCATTCCTGAAGTTCTGCATTTCCCTGTGGTATCATTTTCCTTCAGCCTGAAGAACATTCTTTGGCGTTTCTTTCTTTCTTTATTTTTTTGGCGTTTCTTTTAGAGCAGGTGTTCTGGCCATCTGTCCTTTCGATTTATTTCGTCTTCAATCTTTTTTTCTTTCTCTTCTTCTTTTGGCTATTTAGCCCATCCAGTAAAATTTTATTTCATATATTGTGTTTTCTGGTTCTCAGATTTCTATCTGCTATTTTTTTTTTTTTGTATTTCTCTGAAGAAAGCTTCTATTTTTCCATTCATTTCAATAGTATTTAACATTCCCACAATGAACTTGGTTGTAATAGCTGTTTTAGCGCTTATCTGATAATTCCAACATATTGTGTTATCTTGGTGTTGACATCTGTTAATTTTCTTTTTCTTTGAGAGTTGGCCATGTTTTCATGGTTCTTTGAATGGCAGGTGATTTTGGATTGTATCCTGGGCATTTTGAATATTATGTTATGAGACTTTGATTGGCTAATGTCCTCTGGAGACTGTTGATCTTTTGCATTAGGAGGCGAACATAACATTTAGGTTCTGACCTCAAGTTCTATCTCTTCTTTTGTGGATGAGGGTCTCAATGTGCATTCAGTTTTCAAAGTTTTTGTTATAGTGTTTGAGTCTGTCCATGCATGAGCTACTTGGAGCTTAGTCTGGGGCTTGGGAAGTGTTTCACAGAGCAGTTTAGTGCTCAAAGTTCTTGTTACACTGTTCTCAGTCTGTTCTGCACATGCATCTCTCAGGAGTTAGTCTAGGACGTGGATGGTAGCTCAGTTCTCCAAGTCTTTGCTGTGCTCATTTGGATTTGTTCTGCACATGTGCATATTGACAGCGAGCCCTGGATTGAGTTGACTCATGCACCAGAATTCTCTCTAATCCTGGATTTTTCCCCAGATTCTCCAGTCTACAGGGTTCCTTTCTCTTGGTTCTTCTGGCCAAATACATAGGGTTTTTCTCTTTGCAACTCCGTGACTGGGGTTGGCCTCAGGGAAGTACCAGGAAATAAAACAGATTTGAAGAAGAAAAGAAAAAGGAAAAGTAGGCATTATCTCCTTTTCCCTACACACTGGCTCCACAGGAGTTCCCTTTCCCAATCTTCTGACCAGCAAAAGCAGAGTTCATCAGGAGTTTTTTGTTGTCTGTGCCCATTGTGCAGTTTTAGGGCTTGAGCCATTCACTGTAAAAGAGGAAGTAAAAGAGGAAACTGATCAGAACACTTATCACCGTACTTTTCTTTCTTCAAATTTTACTTGCATCTCCAAGCCACCTGCTATTCTTTGCTTCTTAGAGTCCTTCATATTTGCTTTTTGTATTCTTTCTAAAATTTTTCTAAATGTATTCTTTGGGAGAGAGAGATTGTAGTAGACTCATTCCCCCATTGCTAACGTAGAAATTAAAAGTTTTTGGGTTTCTTTCATGGTGTTTAGTGTAACAGTATGCTTACCTCTTTACATTGTTGTGTAGTATTACGTTGTATAAATACACTACTATTTGTTTATCCATTCATGTCTTCATGGGTATTAGGGTTGTATCCAGTTGGGGGCTGTTAAGAATAAAGCTTGTCTTAATCCTGATCACAGGGGAAAACATTCAGTTTTTCACCTATAATTATGATGTTAGCTCTAAGTTTTTCATAGATGTCCTTTATCAGCTTGAGGAAGTTCCCCTTCTATTTCTAGATTATTGGGAATTTTTATTATGAATGAGTATTAGCTTTACCAAGCATTCTCTGCATCCATTGAGATGACCATGTGTTTTTTTCCTTTAATTCTATGAATATGGTATATGACATCAATGGATTTTCAGTTGCCTACCCTACATACACAGAATAAAATCCACTTAGTCATAGTGTAAATTCTGAGTTTGTTTTGCTAATATTTTGTGAAGAGTGTTTATATCTCTGATTATATGTAATAGTGCTCTGTAGTTTGTGTGTGTGTGTGTGTGTGTGTGTGTGTGTGTGTGTGTGTGTTTTGTAATGTCTTTGCCCAACTTTGGTATCAAGTAACATTGGATTCATAGAACAAATTGAGAAGTGGTTCCTTGTCCTCTATTTTGTGAAAGGGTCTGTAGAACATTGGTCTTATTTCTTCTTCCAAGATTTGACAGAATTTATAAACCAATCCATTCAGGCCTGGGCTTCCTTTTGTGGGGACTTTTTAAATTACAGATCCAGTTTCTTTATTTCTTATAGATCTATTCAGAGTTTCTAGTTTTTCTTGAGTCAGCTTTGATAATTTGTTTCCTTTCAATGTACTTCCCAATTTCATCCAGTTTGTCTAATTTATTGACATGACATTTTAAATAATATTCCCTTATAATCTTTTTTAATTTGAGAAGGGTTGGTGATGATGTCCTTTCTCATTCTTGATTTTGTAAATCTTTTTCTTCTGTTTTTATTATCAACCTTGTTTCAATACAAAAAGACTTTCTTTTAATCCCTTAAGTAAAAACACTACATCCAACTTATCAACACTACATTTTTAAAAAGTATGTCAATTTTAAAATGAGAATATCTAACCTTCCATCATTTAGTTCATGTAGTTCAGTTACTGATGAAAGAATAAGACAGATACAAAAATTGTATTCTTACAGACTGTGTATAGACATAATATGGACATAAACAGTGTTATATACTAGGAAAAGCTGAGGATTTACAGTCTAAGAGACCTGTATCCTAGCCCTGGATATATAGTGAGATTCATGAACTTAGAATAGTCACTCTGTCTTTGCTTTTTATCTCTCTCTCTAATGAAGCCAAATAAGCTACCACTCAGAATTGAGGTAAGGCTAAAAATGAAATGAAAATTTAATAACCATCATTATAATTGTTTAACTTTTCAGACTTTACTCCATCTCTGAATCAAGTGTCTGCAGAGCATTCACATTATGTAAGCAAAATTTAAATCTCATTGTACAATGCCTTTATTACTGATAGTAGCAACACTTAAATGGTAAAACAATGCAATATAGAAAGACCAGTGTAATTTCAAACTTAAAAATTGGCTTCTGGTCATAAATAATTTTAAGTACAGTTTCTTATTAAACTGGGAGAAATCTTATTACTGTTTTTCACTGTAGGGCAAGTTCTCCTGGCTTTATGCTAGTCCTCTCTCCCTTCTTCCTTCCTTTTTGCCTTTTCTTTTTTAACCTTACACTCTTTTGTCTGTCTTCTCTTTCTCTCTTTCATTCTTTTCCTCTTCGTTCCTTCCCTCTCTTTCTTATCTTGCTTGCTTTTGTGTCTATTGTTCAAAAACATCTACTTGATGCCAATTTTGTGTTGAATCATTTGTTAGTCACTGGAGAAACAAAGAGAAACAATACCTTTGTCCTTAGTAAACTATATCTTTCCTGCTACCTATACCCACCTGAAGACTATACTGATGGGTTCTCACACATTTTACCTATTGGTTAACCTGTAAATGTAGAAAACAGTTATCCATACTCATGACTTTTGAGTCACGTTGCTTCTCCACATCTTGGGATAGGCTTAGTCTCAACCAATGGTTTTAAAACTGCAGAATAGAAATTGTCAGTGCATTAAAAAAAAAACAACAACAGTGTTTTAAAAAATGAAATAGAATAGCATATGACAGAAAATATTTCATAACATATAGTGAGAGTATTGCTTTATGAAGCTGTTATTTTAGTTATATTTCTTTTTATCTCATTCTACATATATAGTTACATTCACAAGTAAATATGTGTATTGTTCATGATGCAAAATGTATTTCTCACAGACCATGGTTCAAATGTTTGAAAAATAGTGGCTTAAACTGCTAAGATTCAGGGCCGTTCCAGGGCTTCCAAAAAGGAAAATAGACAAAGATAAGCGGTGATAGAGAAGAGAAGTAATAGAAAAAGAGTCACTTTAGCATTCATCTGTTTGGACTAAAATTCTTTAGCCAGGTTGATTCTTGGTGCAATCATGAGAATATTGTTCTTTTTTCCAAGGATGTGATCCCATTGGAGTTGAATATATACTATATTGTACCACATGTAGAATATCCCTTTGATAAAGAAGACTCCCAGAGGGGCCCCTGGAATTAATTTATCCACTGACAGATTATAGATTCCACCCCCTTCATCTTTAATATACAATGTAACAAATCTTATGATTTGTTAAATCTTATGATTCTAAAATAGGGAAAGATTTCCTGAAATTGAAATTCTGGCAAGTTCTGAGAAACTTAAAAATCAATATCACTTCTAACTGTGTGAAGAACAATAACCGTCGAGCCAGATAGCAGGTGTACTGAGCTCAATGGGAAGCTTAAAGCCTCACTGATGCTTCTTGTTATAAAAACTTCACTAAAGAGAAATATGTTCTTTAAAGAGTAACATAGGAAGAAATGGAAATAAAAACAAAAATAAATAAATGGGACCTAATGAAACTTAAAAGCTTCTGCACAGCAAAGGAAACCATAAACAAGACAAAAAGACAACCCTCAGAATGGGAGAAAATAATTGCAAATGAATCAATGGACAAAGGATTAATCTCCAAAATATACAAACAGTTCATGCGGGTCAATATCAAAAAACAAAAAACCCAATCAAAAAATGGGCAGAAGACCTAACGACATTTCTCCAAAGAAGACACACAGATGGCCAAGAGGCACATAAAAAGATGCTTAACATCACTTATTATTAAAGAAATGCAAATGTAATTTGATGTAAATTGATACAGCCACTATGGAGAACAGTATGGAAGTTCCTTAAAAAACTAAAAATAGAATTACCATATGACCCAGCAATCCCACTACTGAGCATATACCCAGAGAAAACCATAACTTAACAAGACACATGCACCCCAATGTTCATTACAGCACTGTTTACAATAGCCAGGTCATGGAAGCAACCTAAATGCCCATCGACGATGAATGGATAAAGAAGATGTGGTACATGTATACAATGGAATATTACTCAGTCATAAAAAAGAATGAAATTGGGTCATTTGTAGGGACGTGGATGGACCTAGAGACTGTCATACAGAGTGAAGTAAGTCAGACAGAGAAAAACAAATATCGTATATTAACGCATATATGTGGAATCTAGAAAAATGATACAGATGAAGCTGTTTGCAAGGCAGACATAGAGACACAGATGTAGAGAACAAACGTGTGGACGCCAAGGGGGGAAGGGGGTGCAGGATAAACTGGGAGATTGGGATTGACATATATACACTAACTAATATGTATAAAATAGATAACTAACTAATGAGAACCTGCTGTATAGCACAGGGAACTCCACTTTGCTGTGCAGCAGGAACTAACACAACATTGTAAAACAACAGTAGCCAATAAAAAAAAAAGAAAAGAAAACCTAGACTTCAGCTGACTATACCTACTAACTAGGATACCTTGAACCAGTTACTTAAATACTCAAAATGTTTGTCTCCCTCTATACAAAGTGAGAGAGTTAAATTATATGATCTCCAAGTTTTCTTGCATGCATGAAGATTTAAGCTTTCAATTATCATCAATTCTATGAGTTCTCTCAGTAATTATGCCCCAAAGTTTGATGAAATACTTGTTTGTAGGTACTGAATAGAGGCCAGCTCTTGTGAATTGAGGGGTTCTGTGAATGCAATTCCTTTTGTAATAAACATCATTGTCTCATCAAAAAAAAAAAGAGTGCTAGTTTGAAACATCACATTTTAAGGACTCCAACACTTTTATGTTGTTCTGTTGTGATAAATTTCTAATAGAACACTATATTTTCTGCAGTACTTACAAAGACTTTCACCATCTCCCAACAATATGTACTAAAGCTAAATGTGATTTATACACTGTTAGCAAAGGAAAACATGTCTCCCGTAAGTTTATGAACAAGATATTTATTTATTCTCTTGTGCAGTATGTACAAACATAATAAAAAATGTGATCAATAAATCTTGGGAATATCCTACTCGAAAGTCAATTAACAGTAAGCCTTCTGCTGAGACCTCTGCTGTACATTGATCATGATGGTAAAAGTACCATCATCTTTTTCTTTAAGAAAAGAAAACATGATAGTTATTTACAGAAATAGTTACCTCTAAGAAATTCACACCATTAGGGCATGTTTTAGTTTTCTGTACTGCACAAAAGTTTATCACAAACTTAACAGTTAAACAGTCACATTGGTTATTTCACAATTCTTGTGAATCAGGAGTTCGAACACAACTTAACTGGGTCCCCTCTAAGGCTGCAGTCAAGGTGTTAGCCAAGACTTGGTTCTCATCTGGAAGGTCAACTGGCAATAGATTAGCTTCCAGACTCATTCAGGGTGCTGGTAGGATTCGTTTCCTTGTGGCTGTAAAATGAAGGTGCTTGACTTTTCCTGCCTGTCAGGTGGAGGTTGCTTTCAACTCCTGGAGGTCAGCTGCAGCTTCTTTCTGCCAAGTGACCTTTTCCCCACTGCCTCTCAAAATATGGCATCTTGCTTCTCTAAAGCCAGCATGGGAGAAAGAGAACGAGTCAGCTAGAAAGATGGCATTAAAAAAAAATTTATTCAAGTATAGTTGATTTACGATGTGTTTAATTTCTGCTGTATAGCAAAGTGACTCAGTTATACATATATATGTTCTTTTTCATATTCTTTTCCCTGATGATTTAGCACAGGATATTGAATATAGTTTCCTGTGCTATACAGTAGGACCCTGTGGTTTAGAAAGATGGAATTTTATGTGATGTAACATAATCATAGAACACAACATAATCATTGGAGAGATACTCCTTAAATGTTTGCCATCTTCTGTTGGTTTGAATCAAGACATTTCCTGCCTGCATGTGAGAGACAGGGGTTACACAGAGCCCTAAATACAAGGAGGCAGGGATCATGAAGGCCACTTTAAAGTCTTTCTGCCACAGGGCAGGATCACTTTTGTCCTATTCACACCAGTATCCCAGGAACCTTGCAATGTACCCAGCCCGAAGGTGGCAGTTAGTGATAAATGAATGAAGACTCACTTATTACATGCATGGCAATTTACGTTAGTTATCACTCTGCCTGTTTAATTTGACAGTCTATTAGAACTGGAGTTTCTCTTTTCAAAATCTTCTAAGATAAGTCTGATACATCCCTTTTGCCCCAAACAATGGCTTTATGTTTCTTTTTGGGTTCTATGCTTTTAATCTGGCTAGTCAGCCCCTAGATGAATGAGACATTGAGTGTATGTTCTGTTCAACTGAGTGTATAGTTTAGCTGTAAGAGATAGATTGCATCAATTGTGCTATTTCCTATAAAATTTCCAGATAAAATAATTATGACTCTGGGTAATTACAATCATTAAAATATATCATTTTCAATTTAGAGCAACATTTAAAGAAACAGATGCAGTGTGACATTTATCTATTAATTCACATAAGATCTATTAAACATTTATATTCCAGGCACTGTGGTAGCTTTGGGTAAGGGTTGGGAGATATACAAACCCTGCCTGTTTGAAGGGGGTGCTTCTTCATTCTTCCCCACTGGAATGAGTCAGTGTGGACAACCTCAGTTTTTTTTTCCATGAAAAACATGCTGTAACAGTTATAGCATGGAGGAGCAGAGCAGAAGTGTGATCCCTATGGGAAGCTCATAACCAGGAGGAAGAAAGCACAAAGGGAAGGAGCTACATATTCGTATTTCCATCTTCCAAATCAATAATCAGAAAAATCATTACCTCTCCCTTGGAAATAGTGAGTGATGAGGAAGAGGAAGGCCAATGATGTTATTTAATGGAGGTTTTCTCCACATGGAAGAAAACGTCAGAAGTGGAAAAGGATGAAGAGGCATTCCCTCCAAACAGGCAGGATCATCGTATTCATCACGCTATTTTAAAAATTGGTTTTACCCTTTACATACTTATTTTCCATTAAATAAGCTTTAATAGATGAATCTGAGTTGGAATCGTTAGTGGTGTGCTCAGATCTGAGGTTTTTCTGTTAGTTTCTCAATTTCTAACCAGTATTGTTGATATCAAAAACCCCTTTCTTCTATTGCATATATACCTTTACCCAAGTTTCACAAAACCAGCTATTTCTTTTTAAGACTTAATAAAGAAAATCTCTTGTGTATTTCTTCAAGTTCCCCTACTCTGCTCTTGCTTTCTTTCTCCAACTGACAAAAGACAAAAGACATTGTGTATTTAAATAATGTTTTTGTTCATAAAGATTTACTGATGTTCGGAAGGAAACAGGTTCTCTAATGTATATCTCATGTATATGTTTTTTACAAACTTTACATGACCTCATACTTTGCTTAGGTAAAGTGCTTTAGAATCATTCTTTGATTAATTAAGGCTAGGCATTAACTTTCTGAGTAAGGGGAGGCCTCCAGGTTTAGAGCCTCAAAGAAAGGCATATAATGTTAGATAAGCTTGAAGGGGAATTATGTGTTCCATCTGCCTTTGTGGCATGTCAGTGACAAAGTGCACCAGTCACTGTGTCCTGGCACTTTGATGGTTTCGAGTGTAATTTAACTTTGCCTCTGGGAGATTCTGACAGGTGTCACATCTGTATTTCATAAGTTGATTGATAATGAAAATCTGTACAAGAGTTTAGTTAATTACCATTACTAGACCTGACTCAACCCTTTGTGATTTACACAGAAATATTAATCTCATTATAGAATGTTTTGACATTCTAAATCATATAAAAATAAAAGATGCACTATTTTTTATTTTGACTTAAGCTACCTCTTTCTATTTCATTACTTCCAAAATTTAATTATTGTGGAGCACAGAATCAACTGTACAGTGCAAAATTAATTAATTAATTAAAATTTAAATCTGGAATGTTATTTTATAATCAAATTTCAAACAACGCTTTTGTTCTATACTTTAAAAGAAATCTGAACTCCAATTCTTATTTCAATTTAGTTATTTATTTATTTATTTTTTAACATCTTTATTGGAGTATAATTACTTTACAAAGGTGTGTTAGTTTCTGCTTTATAACAAAGTGAGTCAGTTATACATATACATATGTATAATACTCACTGCTAATAAATTTACTTTTCTGTAGACAGCATGTTCAAATTTATATATATATATATGTTATGATCATTATAAATCCATATTAAAAGGTGTATGAACATAAACATGGAAGGGGAGCGGTTATCTATGTCTACTAAGCATGTATATGTTTGCATTTACACACACTATGTTCCATTGTCTGTCCTAGACTCTTTGTATACCTAACGTAATCTACTCTTTAAAACAACCATTTTTGTATGTGTGATTATCTCCATTTTATAGATGAAAAAACTAGGCTGAGGTAAGTTAAATAAGTTGCTTGGGATCACACATCAAAGTTGTGACAGATCCTCTCTTAAAAAAAGTCTTTCTGTTTCCCTAGGCCATATTCCTGTCACCAGGCCAAACAATGTAGATGAGCACTGAAAAGAAACACACAAGGAAATAAAATTATGAGTACTCTAGAGAGCAGGTCCTGATAACCAAAAACGAATTCCCTTAAAACATCTGACTTTCAGCTTCCTATGTGCCACAGTAGCTTTTTCATCTCTTCCTATTTATTTGCCCTTCTCTCCAGTGATCTTAATTATCTTTTTCCTGTTGCCATGGGGTCATTAGAGCAGCTGACATACACAAGACAAGAGAATAACAGGATCTAAGGGTAATTAGGTCCTCATCCATGAAAGACAAGTTCAGAGAGAAATAGACCTGATGAAAATGAGTATCACACATGATGGGGAAAGCTTAGCAGCTGTCATTATGGTAAAAGGGGGGGCTGAGGTGGAAATGGGGAGTTGAAAATTTCTATTTATGTGTATATCCACACATATCAAATGATTTGCATTTTTATCTTTATTGGATGGGCTACTGAGAAAAAAAAGAGATTGGTTGAGCTCTATGAATTTTGTTGCCAGTTCAAATTAGATGGAATCACAAACAGGAAGATACATCCCCTTCAAGGCCTATAGCTCCTTGTCAGTAACATGCTGATTTTTAATATGTTCTCTACCAAGTGAATTATTATGGCTCAAAAAATGAGAGAAATTGAATGGCATCCTGTTAAAGTCAAGGTGGAAGCACCCTATCAGTGAGTCTGAAAGCTGAAGGTTAAAGTTGAACAGGAGATATGAAACCAGAAATGATGATGTGCTATAGTTTGCAAGAATGTCGATGAGTAATTTTCTAAATGTGGGTGGGAGGGAGTGTGGTATAATGGGTGAGGGGTCTCTGCAATCACACTGAAAGCTACACACTGCCCACTGCATTGGGAGACCTGGGGAATGTTGCCTAACCTTTCTGGCTGCAATTTCCAAATCTAACATGGTATTAATCATAATTATTGCGATAATCCAATGAGCTAATTTATGTTAAGTCTTAGGACAATGCCAGGCATATAATAAATGCTCAATAAATATTAGGCATTTTCATTAAGATCCGGAGGAAGCAGTCTGGGACAAAAACAGGCCCTTGTCATACCCTGAGAAATTAACAGAGAGGGAGAAGCCTTTCTCTAGAGCTGTTGAATTGCATAGTCCTGTTTTATTTTTTTCCCCTCCGGAGTCACTGCATTGATTGAAAACAAAGGGATCTAAATAGTTGATGGCTCACTATATTAAGCCTATTGGTCCTTCAGAATATGTCCAGTTCAGTGGTTTATTTGACAAAAGAAAGTACTATAATTTAACTGAAGACAAATTACTTTTCAAAGTAATGTCTGCTTACTGTGATAGTAAAAACAAACACAACAAAAAACTGCCATTTGGGGAGTATTTTTAATACCTAGGGGTGGTTGTTTAGACACACACACACACACCATCACCACCATCAACTATAAATGTAAATCCTTCTCAGGGGAGATGTCGACACAGGTCAAACCTTCTAATAAAATTAAACATTCATTTGTGTTCCATGGTCATTATCTGTGGGGCTTTTGGCACTATAGAATTAATAACTCACTGTCCAAAGACTCACTTTGTCCTTAGCAGCTGCCATCCATAAACATTGCTCTTCACTGCATGCTGAGAAGGGAACGCATCTTTTAGTAAGTCTGGTAAGGAAATGAAAGGAATATTACTTGGCCTCTTTCAGGCAGAAAACAACGTAGAGTTGATTTTAAGAAACTGGGATGATTGATCTTTGAGGTCTACCTGTTGCCTGGTTTTGCATCTGTCTACTCCAAGACAGTAAAAGGATACTCTATGGAAAACTTTGTTTCGCTCGTTCATTTCTCGTTGAGTATTGCTCATGGTACATATTTTGATCTGCATCTCTTGTGTGTATAAAAATAGCCTGTGCATTTATTATAAAAACTGATGCACAGGAAGAGAATTTGATTGGAATTAAGAACCCGACCACTTCCACCATGCTACTGCTCCCTCCCAGTTCCAGCAATTGCCATACCTGGTCACGCTTATTGCAGTAGTTGGGATACTGGGCCCCTCCTTCTATCCTTCTCTCTTAGACTCTACTCTCAATACAGCTGCCTTTAAATGTGGGTCATGTCACTCCTCTTCTCCAAACATCCCCTGTTACTCTTCGTTGGGGTGCATGGGCCTCTCGTTGCAGTGGCTTCTCTTGCTGTGTAGCATGGGCTCTAGGGACGCGGGCTTCAGTAGTCGTGGCACGGGGGCTCAGTAGTTGTGGCTTGTGGGTTCTAGAGTGCAGGCTCAGTAGTTGTGGCACACCGGCTTAGTTGCTCCACTGTGTGTGGGATCTTCCCGGACCAGGGCTCGAACCCGTGTCCCCTGCATTGGCAGGCAGATTCTCAACCACTGCGCCACCAGGGAAGCCCCCACCTCCAAGTTTTAATGAGCTTTTTGATATTCCAGAGCTCCACGTTCCTGTCGGCAGCACTGGGGGCGTCCGTCACCTCCTCGCCTCCTCGTCTCTAAGGACCCAGTCCTGGACCGCAACGGCTGCTCCTCCCCAGCAGCGGCTCTCGACAATTTCTAATTTCAGTAATTTTTTTTACCTTGCCTTTTGTGACATCATTCACTCATCTTTCCTCCTACTTATGGAAACTGTTGGAAAAGCATGAACTTTGCCATCAGTTAGACCAAAATTCAAATACTGAAACTTCCACTTACATAGTGTATGATCTTTTAAGTTAATGATTTAACTTTTCTTTCCCCACTGTACTCTTTTATGATTTGAACCACAATTCAAGTCTGAGAATATATAACTGATAGTGATGCTTATTAGCACTACAGTAGAATTCTTGGCAGCAGCAAACAGTAGAGATGGGTCATTTTTTCTTGCCACTTTTTAAATCTTCACCTTACAATGAGTTATTACTTTTTAAAATTGAAGTATAATTGACTTACAGCATTATATTAGTTTCAGGTGTACAACATAATGATTTCACATTTGTATACATTGTGAAATGATCAGCACAGTAAGCCTGAAAAGAAAATCTCTACACAGAGCCAGCTACATGATTTGCAAGGGTCCAGTGTGAAAGGAAAACATGTGGTCCTTGATCAAAAGATGAGGAAAAAAAGTGACATTAAAGGTACTAAATATAGAGTTTTTCCTTTTTTTTTTTTTTTTTTTTGCGGTACGCGGGCCTCTCAGTGTTGTGGCTTCTCCCGTTGCGGAGCACAGGCTCCGGACACGCAGGCCCAGCGGCCATGGCTCACGGGCCCAGCCGCTCCACGGCATGTGGGATCCTCGCGGACCGGGGCACGAACCCATGTCCCCTGCATCGGCAGGTGGACTCTCAACCACTGCGCCACCAGGGAAGCCCTTTCCTTTCTTTCTAAGTCTCTCTCAACCTGTCATGGCGTTTTAGTTGCTATTTAATGTTGAACTCTTGGCATGGGAATACTCATTGGGTACAGATGCTCACAGATGCCCCATGACTTGGTGGGTGCACAGCCCACCAGCTGCAGGGCTTCCCCTCCCTGCATCCACCACTGCACAGCACCACGTCCCAACTGCAGGCAGGGAAATAAATCTTCCCTTCCCATGACCTGCCACCCCAACTCAGGATGGACTGGAGATGGCCAAAGATAACAGCCTACCTGGATAAGTCCATTATCAGGATGGAGAGGGCAAGAAGCTCACCTTTGCCTAATGACCCACTGGACAAACATATAGAGGCACTGCCTGCCCATGGAAGGGACAGCCACCGCCAAGTCTGCCCTGAGATGCTGCAGGGTGCCTGCATCACCTGGACCCTACCCACATCCACATTCAGGCCCCCAGAAGAGGCAGGGTACAACAGCGGTTGCTGGGTAGAGAAAAGGAACAAGAGAAATGGGGAGATGGGTGCCATGGGGGCAGGGACGGGCTGTGGAGGACATATCCAGGGAGGGTGGGAGGCAGTGGGAATCCGGGCTGCCTATGAGTGGGACCGCCTGTGAGCTGAGGCTCCAAGCCTCCCATACATGCAGAGAGCATTAAACCCCAAACACAGGGCCCTTCTGAGCTTGGGGCCCTAACCAGTGATCACACTGGTCCAACCTTCATGAAGCCCACCTTATCTGTGAACAAATGTGTTTTCTGTTAATCTGGCCAGTGGGAGCTCAGCAACACTGTAATGTCGAGCATGTTTCTCAAGCATTTTCACCAACAGAACAATGGATATTTAACTCAGAATCCCCATAGGTAAATCACATCATCCTCTCCTCATCCTCCCACATCCTCTCCTGCTTTCCCAACACTACCTATGGCCCTGGGAGCACCAACTACTCTGTGAAACACAGTTTGAAAATTTAAGTACAAAAAAAAGGTTTATTCATATTCAACAGTCTAGGAAAACTTTGGCATTTCAAGTTTAATTTGCTTTCATTTTCTATAAAGATTCAAAAGGCAGGCAGCCTGTATTTATAAGATAAATAATTATTTTAAATATTTCAAAAAGAAAATCATCCATTTGGCCCTATATTTAACCATCAGAGTTGAGTAAAACAATCAATTTTGTGTCATTGTTTTAAAATCAGGAATCTAACCTGCATTCATTTCCCTTATTACACACCCATCTTCTATTTCTGTTTTCTATTCTTTTGTTACTTTTAGCTGAGATTATAGACCCTGTTTGTGAATTTTCAACAACTTCAAATTTTAAATACAGGAATATTTTTGAGTTTTCATTTTAAATTTGAGAATTTTCTGAAGACATTTTAAAAAGTTCTTTGCATATTTGTAACTAGTTTCATTGCTCAATACTAACCAACTTGCAAGTACTTCCCCATTTTAGAGACTTTGATCATGATTAAACTCCTAATTGAGTGGAGTACATCCCTGAGGTTTGGTTTTGTTTCTTTCGTTCATGGGAGGGGCATGAGTGTTATGTTTTTTGGAGCTTTTAGACATATAAAAATGTTTTCTGTTACTGTGACTCATGAATGACATCATGGCGTGGTTTGGGATTCCCAGTCTTCTAATCTCAGATCTCTATAGACATCATTCTATTCTCCACTGGAATTTAATGTTCAAAAGAGCTTCCTACTCTTTATACTTGTAATTTAAAATATTTTATTAATTCTTCCTGGAACATAAGAGACGCTGGTCTTTCCTGCATAGAAAAGTATTCTTCTATCATATCTTTGATTATAGTGTCTCATTTACTTGCTTTGTTTCCTCTTATAGAATATCTCTTTATCAACATAGTAAATCTCTTCTCTCTCTTCTTTGTATATATCACACTTATCGTTTTTATTATTTCTCCCCCTTCTCTGGGAGAAATTTTGAAGTTTTTTACTTACATCACTGATTTGTTTGGCATCAATCCTGTTCTAATGACTTCAGTGAGAATTTTAACCCTGTTATTCCATTTTAAAATTTCTTCAAAGTGTTGTTTTGTTTGTATGTTTGTTTTTATCTCATCCTGTTCTTATCTTACTCTTTGCAGTATTTTCATTCTAATATGAAGTGAGCTCTAGTTAGGCCCAAGGTTTACAGACACATTGCTGTTACAGATGGCCCACCGCCATCCTTGCTGTCACTTGTGTATTTGTCAAAACCATCCTCTCAACTGTGTGCAACCCTAGCTCAATTTCTGATACCTCAGAAACATTCATCTGGCTCTGAAATGGAACATTCGGCTCTTACTTTTCAGTGTCTTTACTCTAAGGAGGATAACATACACCCTAAGGCAGCCCTCCATGGTTTAATCAGGTGAGTCCATGAAAAGTTGTATTTTGCCAGCAAGTACCACTTCCAGGGCCCTCCCTCCTTCAATTTGTACAGCTTTACCTGGAAGGTCATCTCCCTAGGATACACATGTCACTCTCCATTTGTCCCTCCCCCGGCCTTGTTATACAAGAGGCACTGCATTGGATGAGAGCAATCTCAGCTGTCTCAAAAGACAGTCAGTAGAGGAAAGTTGCTCAGTTTTCTGATTAATGTAATATATGTTGCTTTAAAAACAAGTAGTAAAAATGAGTCAAAACTTCTTTCTCCCCTTTTCATTTCCAGCTGTGTCATTCTAATTCAGAGAATAGATTGCTTTCAGGCCACTTACAAAGCTTCTTCATCTAATTGCTCCAAGATTTTAAAGTTGATGGAAATATCCTTCAATGTCTGTCATATGCATTTGATTCCTGAACTTATTTTTAAAGCTATTGTTAATGCTTGCCTTTTCTTATAATTCTGCCTGTAACTAATTTGCGAGTTAGGAGATGGCCTGTCATGATCTCAGCCCAGAAGTCAGTGTCTTCTAAATGCAGGTGTAATTAACAGGCTAATGAATGTCACAGCCATTTTATTACTTACATGGAAACAATTAACAAAACCGGATGGAAAGAACAGCAGTGTCAGAAAATTTAGAGTTACATTTTTACCCCCATTTATTCATTGTGAGACCTTAAATAAGTCACTTAACCTTCTTGAATCTGTTTATTTTTTTCATAAAGGAGCAATATAAATAACACTTGTTCTAAGGACCCACAGGGGTGTTGAGAGGAGCAAATGGGTTAGCACTTGTAAAAGCCCTTTGTAGTCATTATCACTCTAGACCCAATTATGCTCTCACTCCCATGACCTTGGCCTCATCAGTGGCACACTGAAGCAGTTGAGCTAACTGAGCTAACAAGTCATAGGAGTGTTTCATTAATATTAATTTCTGACCCTTAGCCGTTACTGAATATAAAAAGTAAATGGTAATTGTGAGTGCTCTAGCCTCTGCCATTAAAGAAAAAGGAGAAACAGATATCTTGTATTGCCAAGTGTTAAATTTACATGAATTTTACCTACCACTTCCTAGAGTTCCATAAATAGAGGATTTCTTTCATATTTTCTTCCTTATCATCCATAAGAACATGTGAATTTTCAGACTCTGTACTTACTACCTCTTAGCTGCATAAAGGATAAACCAAATGAGACCAGAGTCACAGATAAACTTTCACTGTTACTAAATTAGATTAGAACAAAAGTGTAGAAAATTAACATTGGAAAGTATTGTGTAGAAAAGGAATCAATGAAAGATTGGTCTTTAATTGTCTTTAAGGCTAATTGAAGGCAGGGAATTCTAAATCAAGTTCTAATTTACAGGCTAATAAATGCCACAGACGTTTTGTTATTAACATGAAAATTAGCAAACATATAAGAAGAGACTAGTTTGGAATATGGCAATTCTAAGCACGTGGAAATAGAGCACACATCAATTACATATTTTATTTTTAATCAGTATATAATGCATTCCCCTAAGAGGAGAGCATAATAAAAACTTCTAGGCTTTTAGCCCTAGTTGCGAGTGCTCATGAATGAAATAGCCAAACTTCATGGCATAGCAGACATTTTTAAAAAGCAAGGACCTGTGTTGGAATATGACAAAACCTTCTCTTTAAGTCTGTGAACCTGTCTTCATTCTGTATGTAATATGACTTTTCCTTTCACTTTGCAAATAGGAAAACTAAGCTAAAGAGAAATTGAAGAATACCAATGTCCTTATCATTTGACACTTTGCATTAGTTTTTCACGTCTTTTCTTCTTAATAAACTAATTATGCCTACAGTTCAAGACTATGTCTTACCCATCATAGACCAACACAGCCTTAGATATAGTTACTCAGTGTGCACTGCCCCAGAGCTACACCCCTCTGATGCATGTTCCTAACACATTCGAGGAAGGAAATTGTTAGCAGCAGGTCTGTGATCTTTCCTCTAACCTCTGGGATTCCTGGAAACATTAACTTAGGAAATCACAAGAGGATATTGCAAATTCTGGAGGTTCCCCAAGACCACCCTCATGTGCAAGGATTTGTTAGAAGGACTTACAGAACTCAGAAAGGCTGTTATACTCAAGGCTACAGTTTATTATAGCAAAATCAGCAAAGGGAAGGAGCACAGAGGGCAGGTTCCAGGACTGACTGTTCCAAGCATGAGCTTCCAGGTGTTCTCCCCCAGTGGAGTCTGTGGACAGTGCCTGCTTCTCCCAGCAACGATGTGTGACAGTACATACAGAGTGCTGCCAGCCAGGGAAGTTCTCCTAGCCTTGGGTTTGTTTGTTTGTGTTCAGTTTCATTGAGATATAATTGACAAATAAAACTGTAGGATATTTAAAGCCTAAATTGTGATTATTAAAATAATTTTTCCCATCTAGTTAATTAACACATCCAACACCTTACATATTTATCTCATTTTTTTTTTTTTTTTTTTAGTGAAAACATCTTAAGTTCTGCTTTCTTAGAAAATGTCAATTATACAATACAGTGTTAGAGGGAGAGGTTGGTAAAAGGCCACAAACTTATAGCTATAAGATGAATAAGGTCTGAGGATCTAATGTATAACATGGTGACTATAGTTGATAACACTGTACTGTATAATTGACATTTGCTAAGGGGTTCAGAAATTATTATTATTTTCATTTTTTCGGTATGCGGGCCTCTCACTGTTGTGGCCTCTCCCGTTGCGGAGCACAGGCTCTGGACGCGCAGGCTCAGTGGCCATGGCTCACGGGCCCAGCCGCTGCGCGGCATGTGGGATCCTCCCGGACCGGGGCACGAATCCATGTCCCTTGCATCAGCAGGCGGACTCTCAACAACTACGCCACCAGGGAAGCCCGGGGTTCAGAAATTTTTATAGGAGATTAACCACATAGACTTTCTGCCCATGGCTGACCTCAATCTCCAGTCCCTTCATAGGTCAAGCTGATACCACATGGTCCAAGGCCCCCACCATAAATCAAATTGACATAGACCACCAGCAGTGGCCTAATACCTCCAGTTAAACAAAGAAGCAGGTCATTGTTGGTTACATCTCCCCCAGTTGTTGCAAGCCCATCCCCCTCTGGCTGAAGTCAATTCCAGGAAATTTAATGGGTCTCCTTTTCATTTTCCTATTTTTTTCTTTTTTGAGAGCCATATGTTAAGACTAGAACACTCCAAAACAACTGCATGAATGGGGAAAATTAGTGAGTGTGTATGCCCCCGCCCCCAAAGGCTCAGAAAATATCTAAGAAGGCTTAGGTTTACAACTCAGGCTGATCCTCTGTATGTATGTAGCCTGTAACAGCAAAAAATTAATAAAGAAAAATAATAACAAGAATACAGCACACACTGGGGAAGAGG